>NW_011195550.1:0-598 GCF_000146605.3 Meleagris gallopavo | reverse complement strand
ACCCCTTCCCAGACCTCGTTGTAAGGGTTGGCAGTGGAGGTGAGGTTTTCTTGCTGGAAATCCCTGTCTTCCTGAGGTCTTCTGAAGGTAAACGATTCTTCTCTTATTTCTGTGCTTATGGCAGTTGCATTTGTGTAAGTCCTCTTTTGCTATAGCCTCAGACTTAGCTACTCTGCTGTCATCATTGTGCTTTCTCTTGTGTTACACCGTCACACCTTCCCCATCACAAAAATTAGTTAGTGTTATACTCTGATTTGGTAGACAGTTAAGAATTTTTGTGGTGCAATCTGTGATTCTTCGCATGCGGTGAAATGTCCTGTATACAGCAAGTCAAAGAATTATTTGAAGTTTCCTTACCTCCTTTAATACTATGAACTACACTCAGTATTCTCCACAATGCATGACTTCATGATGTTCTGTCTTAGTTGCTGTCTCCTCTTGTGTTTTCAATGTACTGAGTTACTTTCAGATATTCATACTAACACTGTATACTTACCATAGTTAAGTTGTTTTATGCTAGACTTATTCTAGAGTATTGGTTTTGCTCGTTTTGTCAATTCATGAAAACCTCATATTTTCCTCGCTTTAGAATGATTTA
>NW_011195549.1:0-963 GCF_000146605.3 Meleagris gallopavo | reverse complement strand
GTGCTTTCTCTTGTGTTACACCGTCACACCTTCCCCATCACAAAAATTAGTTAGTGTTATACTCTGATTTGGTAGACAGTTAAGAATTTTTGTGGTGCAATCTGTGATTCTTCGCATGCGGTGAAATGTCCTGTATACAGCAAGTCAAAGAATTATTTGAATTTTCCTTACCTCCTTTAATACTATGAACTACACTCAGTATTCTCCACAATGCATGACTTCATGATGTTCTGTCTTAGTTGCTGTCTCCTCTTGTGTTTTCAATGTACTGAGTTACTTTCAGATATTCATACTAACACTGTATACTTACCATAGTTAAGTTGTTTTATGCTAGACTTATTCTAGAGTATTGGTTTTGCTCGTTTTGTCAATTCATGAAAACCTCATATTTTCCTCGCTTTAGAATGATTTATTTATTTATTTATTTTACTTTTGACTACTAATTTCTGCTAAAAATTAACCAAATTAGTATAAACATTTTTAAAGAAAAGTAGATGAAGTATTATGAGATCTTCTTCAGAAAAATAATGCTTCTGTTTTAAGTTTGCTCTGGATGTCTGATAATATGGTGTCTGACATGGAAATGTGTATGAAACAAAGGTGTGGAATTGAATTCCCCCATGCAGAAAAATGGTACGAATTGACTTCCATTGATGCTTGCTGAACATTTATGGAGACCAAGCACTAGATGAGAGCACAATGAGGCTGTAGGTGGTGCACTTCAGCAGTGGTGGCACTACTTCCTCTGACACTTTTTTTTTATTTTTTACAAGCATGGCATGCAGACTCCTGTTTATCACCGATGAAAATATGGATCTGATGGTATGTGGAAAAAAAATGTTTTGTAACTGAGAGTTTACTCTATCAAATAGTGTTAAATTGCTCTTTGTATCTGTTGTAGTTTTCATGTAATTAAATAGGAGGCATTACTTTTGGAGCAATCTATGTATATTCAAAATGGCT
>NW_011195548.1:0-468 GCF_000146605.3 Meleagris gallopavo | reverse complement strand
CACAGAAGCGCACTGCTGTGCTGCGTTCTCTGCGCAAGGCAGCTGTGCTCTGCGCACGGTGCTGCTTACCAGCACCTCTGTGGCTGGGAGCAGACAAGGAGAAGGCGGAGGGACTCGACTTTTGCGCCTCCGTCTTCTCCAACCGCTCATCACACACCCTCGAGTATGACATTTGGTAGGTGGGAATTGAGGAAGCAACGCCGCCCCGGCCGCCCCCCTCCCCATCCCACACCGTGAGCAAAGACCAGGCTGCAGCCCGCCTGTAGAACCGGAAATCCAGGAGTCTCTGGGACCCGATCAGAGGCACGGCGGAGTCGTAAGGGAGTTTGGTGATGTCATCGCCAAGCCACTCCCAGCGGTATTTGAGAAGTCATGGCAATCAGGTGAAGTCCCTGGTGAATGGAAAAAAGGCAGCATCACACCCATTTTTGACAAGGGAAGAAAGAACGATCCTGGCCGCTACCAACA
>NW_011195547.1:0-1435 GCF_000146605.3 Meleagris gallopavo | reverse complement strand
AACTTCAGTCGGCTGCTTTTCTCCGACGAGTGAGTGGGCTCCTGTGCGCACATCGGAAAGGAGCGGTTTGCACTTCGCCTTGGTTACATGCAGATTGCACACGACTAGCTCTGAATACTATGTCTCTGCCTTTATTTCGACGCACAATTCGTCCCTGCGCGGTTCTCCACTGCTATACGTCTGCATTCAGAGAGGAAAAGAGTGGAAGGGAAAACCCTCTCTAATAAGACACCTGGAAGTTTGAGGAGCGACAGATGTAGTGCTCTCAGGGAGACCGTGACGGAAAGTGTGGAGAGATCCATTCAGGACTTCGGAGAAAAAAACCCCACTCGCAGGTAGTGCAAGAGGCTGAATTCGCAGTTGTCGGTATCGGAATCGCACTCCTTCGCTCTCACGCGCAGAAAGCGGCATTCCTGCTGAACCGCTTTGGAGACTTTGCCGTAGCTGGCCGGTAAAACGCGCTTATCACCGAACGCCTATTTGAGCCGTCAGCAGCGGTCTCGTGTTTCTCGCTTGCCGAGAACGTGCCAATTCTGGCGGCTGTTTTTCTCCGACGAGTGAGCGGGCTCCTGTGCGCTGATCGGAAAGGAGCGGTTTGCCCTTCGCCTTGGCTACATGCAGAATGCACTACGCCTACCTCTGAATACTATGTCTCTGCCTTTATTTCGTGCGACAATTCATGCTAGTCAGGTTTTCCACTGCTACAAATCTGCATTCAGAGAGGAAAAGAGTGGAAGGGAAAACCCTCTCTAATAAGGTATTTGCAAGTTCGAAGAGCGACAGATGTAGTGCTCTCAGGGAGAGCGTTTCAGAAAGTGAGGAGTTATCCTTTCTGGATTGCGGAGAAAAACCCCCCACTCGCAGGTAGTGCAGGAGGCTGAATTCGCAGTTGTCGGTATCGGAATCGCACTTCTTCGCTCTCACGCGCAGAAAGCGGCATTCGCGCTGAACCGCTCCGGAGACTTTGCCGTAGCTGGCCGAGAAATCGCGCTTTACCCAAACGCCGCTTTCAGCCGTCAGCAGCGGTCTCGTGTTTCTCGCTAGCCGAGAACGAGCCACTTCAGCCGGCTGCTTTTCATCGACGAGTGAGCGGGCTCCTGTCCGCACATCGGAAAGGAGCGGTTTGCTCTTCGCCTTGGCTACATGCAGATTGCACACGACTTGCTCTGAATACCATGTCTCTGCCTTTATTTCGAGCCACAATTCGTCCCTGCGAGGCTCTCCACTGCTACAAATCTGCTTTCAGAGAGGAAAAGAGTGGAAGGGAAAACCCTCTCTAATAAGACACCTGGAAGTTGGAGAAGCTATAGATGTAGTGCTCTCAGGGAGAGCGTTTCAGAAAGTTTGGAGAGAGCCTTTCAGGACTTCGGAGAAAACCCCCACTCGCAGGTAGTACAGGAGGCTGAATTCGCACTTGTCGGCATCGGAATCGCAC
>NW_011195546.1:0-582 GCF_000146605.3 Meleagris gallopavo | reverse complement strand
TTATTTCGAGCCACAATTCGTCCCTGCGAGGCTCTCCACTGCTACAAATCTGCTTTCAGAGAGGAAAAGAGTGGAAGGGAAAACCCTCTCTAATAAGACACCTGGAAGTTGGAGAAGCTATAGATGTAGTGCTCTCAGGGAGAGC
This sequence comes from Meleagris gallopavo, assembly GCF_000146605.3. Classification (NCBI taxonomy): domain Eukaryota; kingdom Metazoa; phylum Chordata; class Aves; order Galliformes; family Phasianidae; genus Meleagris; species Meleagris gallopavo. The sequence continues at coordinate 437 of NW_011195546.1, read as the reverse complement.
GTTTCAGAAAGTTTGGAGAGAGCCTTTCAGGACTTCGGAGAAAAAACCCCCACTCGCAGGTAGTACAGGAGGCTGAATTCGCACTTGTCGGCATCGGAATCGCACTCCTTCGCTCTCATGCCCTGAAAGCGGCATTCGCGCTGAACCGCTCCGGAGACTTTGCCGTAGTTGGCCGAGAAATCTTGCTTCTCCCCGAACGCCGCTTTGAGCTGTCAGCAGCGGTCTCGTGTTTCTCGCTAGCCGAGAACGAGCCACTTCAGCCGGCTGCTTTTCTCCGACGAGTGAACGGGCTCCTGTCCGCACATCGGAAAAGAACGGTTTCGCTCTTCGCCTTGGCTACATGCAGATTGCACACGACTAGCTCTGAATACTATGTGTCTGCCTTTATTTCGTGCGACAATTCATTCTACAGAGGTTTCCACTGCTACATATCAGCA
>NW_011195545.1:0-563 GCF_000146605.3 Meleagris gallopavo | reverse complement strand
TGGCCTCTTCTTCCAGGCAACAAACAGGATCTGAGGAAATAGCCACAAGCTGTACCACAGGAGATTTACGTTAGACACAAGGAAAAGCTTTTCCTCTCGGACAGAGACCAGGTACTGGAATGGCTGCCCTGGGAGGTGGTGGAGTTGTTGTCCCTTGCAGTGCTCAAGAGGCGTCTGGATGAGGAGCTGTGAGATCTGGTTTAGTGCTTGTGGTAGCAATGGCAGTGGGAGGACTAGATGATCTTGCAGGTCATTTCCAACCTTGTGATTCTCTGATTCTAAAGCTATAGTCCAACCCTGGTGCTGCTGTGTGGCACAAAGCTCTGAGCAGTGTTCTGTACTGTTAGCATAAGGGAAGTCAGCGCCATGCAGTGCGATTTGTTACTGCTAGGTGAGAGGGGACGCGCCTTGGTGAGGAGATGGGCAGTGCTGGAGCTGCCCCTTCTGCTTGTAAGAGTGTGTCCTAAGTGGGATGTGAACACTGCTGCTCTTCCTCACTGCAGGTGCTTGGAGGATCTGAAGGTCTTGCAGAATCCAGGATGTCTGTCAGCGACTACCAGGAA
>NW_011195544.1:0-693 GCF_000146605.3 Meleagris gallopavo | reverse complement strand
TTGCCGTCTGTCCCGTTCCCCATTCTGACCCCCAGAGTTCCTTGTCTGTCTGTCTGTCTCCCGCTCTGATCCCTCGGGTCGCCATTCTCGCCCCCCCACAAGTCTTCCCATTTTCTCCCTTAGATTCGTCCGCCCCCTGTCCCTTCTATCTGACACTCCGAGTTCCCCGTCCCCCCAAGTAGCCCCGCTCCCATTCCCCCACTCTGATCCATAGAGTCTCCTACCATCCCCCAGTCCCCTCAATTTGCCCTGCAGGGTCCCCTTTCTCCCCCCGCTCCTGACCCCATTTTCTGACCCCTAGAGTCCCCTTGTACCCCCATGCCCTCCTCCCTGCCCTCTGGAGTCCGTTCCCCTATTTTGACTCCCAGTTTCCCCCAGCTGAACCCCCTTTACATCCCATAGAAGCCCCCCCACAACCTCCAGTTCTCCCTTCCCACTCCTCCCTCCACCCCCAGACCTCCTTTCCACTCACGTGGTCAGCCTTGTTCTTCTCTTTACATTCCCCCCGTTCCCCCACAACCCCCACTCTCTCTCCCCAGACTCCCTTTACACCCCACAGAAGCTCCACACAACTCTCCAGTTTCCCCCTTCCACCCTTTCCTCCATCCCCAGACCCCCTTTCCACCCCCACAGAAGCCTCACTAGCTCATTTCTACCCCTTCCACCCCCTGTCTCCCCCCCCCCCAGAACCCT
>NW_011195543.1:0-1004 GCF_000146605.3 Meleagris gallopavo | reverse complement strand
GGCACCTATCCCTATACATTACAGAAGCCATGGGATCTGGCCCTTCCGGGTGGGGCGGTCTCTTACTGCCTGGCAGTGGGTGCTGGAGGGTGCTTTCCTGGCCGTTCCAAGCTTTTCAGGTTTGAATCGGTGTCGGGAACTCTCCCTCTCTCCTGTTTTATTTGATTTATTAGTCTCAATTTCAATCAGATTGTATTATATTGTGTTATCTTGCATTCCAATATAATAATTAGTAAAATAAGTTTTTCCTCCATAGATTGTTGCCGCTGTTTTTTTGTTTTTCCTCCCTTCCTTCCCATTTTGTGGGCTGGGGAGGGAGGGCAGGGGCCTACCGCCCCCCTGTCACGGGTGTAGATTGATCTCGTTAACTCCGTGACAACGCCCTATGGAGGGCACTAATATTACTTAAGGATAGGAAAGGGACTATATATACTGACTCTAAATATGCCTATGGGGTAGTCCACACCTTCAGGAAGATATGGGAAGAGAGGGGGCTAATAAATTCACAAGGAAAAGGGTTGGTTCATGAATACCTAATCAAGCAGACACTACAAGCTTTGAGAAACCCAAAGCAAATTGCAATTGTACACATAAGAGGTCACCAAAAGGGAAAGTCCGATCACATCAGGGGAAACAACTTGGCTGATGAGGAAGCCAAGAAAGCGGCTCTGTTGATAGTTAAAGAGTTAGGGATCGGGGAGTCTAAAGAACAAAAACAATACGAAAAAGGTTTTCTACTAAGGAAAAGGAAAGGTTGTTGCAAATGGGTATTGAAGAAAAGGATGGGAAGTGGTTACTTCCTGATGGTCGGGAAGTCCTACCAAAAGGACTCGCCTGGAGGGTAATGAGAGAATTCCGTAGAAAAACGCACTGGGGAATCCAGGCACTAGTGGACCGATTTAGCACCAAATATATGTGCATTGGGGTATACGATATAGCAAAGGCTGTTTTGGGAGGATGCTTGACCTGTAGGAAAGTTAATAAGCAGCATCTAAGAGAAAGAA
>NW_011195542.1:0-514 GCF_000146605.3 Meleagris gallopavo | reverse complement strand
CTGTTAATAGTTAAAGAGTTAGGGATTGGGGAGTCTAAAGAACAAAAACAATACGAAAAAAGGTTTTCTACTAAGGAAAAGGAAAGGTTGTTGCAAATGGGTATTGAAGAAAAGGATGGGAAGTGGTTACTTCCTGATGGTCGGGAAGTCCTACCAAAAGGACTCGCCTGGAGGGTAATGAGAGAATTCCATAGAAAAATGCACTGGGGAATCCAGGCACTAGTGGACCGATTTAGCACCAAATATATGTGCATTGGGGTATACGATATAGCAAAGGCTGTTTTGGGAGGATGCTTGACCTGTAGGAAAGTTAATAAGCAGCATCTAAGAGAAAGAATACCGGGTGGGAGAGAATTAGCCTTAAGACCGTTTGCCAAAATCCAGATAGATTTTACAGAATTGCCTAAAACTGGGAGATAGAAATGTTTATTGGTGATAATAGACCATCCGACGTACTATGTAGAAGCTTTCCCAGTAGCCAGAGCCACTGCCCAAACAGTGGTAAAAATATGAT
>NW_011195541.1:0-483 GCF_000146605.3 Meleagris gallopavo | reverse complement strand
AACATCAAGCGGAGCAGGGGTAGTCTTGCAGATGGATAAGGCAAGAATTCTGACAGGATGCTGCTGCATTACGGAATCTTTGCATCGACTTAATCATCAGGATCCAGCAGGAGATCACAAAGCTGTGGAGGCATCGTTGTCTCCAGCTCATCGTCTGAAACCTCTGTAACCAAACTGGAAGGGACCAGCCCTCTTGTGCCATCCGTCAGCTCTCCCAGAAACCAGCCATTCTCATCCACATCTCCAAAGACATAGACGTATTGTCCGGCGGTCAGAGGAAGCTCGGTTTCTGGGTCCTCATTAGGGCCCTCAAAAGGATTGTAGCTGTGGCGAGCTAAGAATCTTCGAATTATTGGTGATCCTTGTCGCGGGGAACGGAGGGTGAAGGACAAATGCTCTGCTGCTGATCCTCCGCTCTCACTGTCAGGCCGGCCTCTGACAGAAAGCAGCACTCACGACTGTTCCCACGGACCTCTTTCATGG
>NW_011195540.1:0-491 GCF_000146605.3 Meleagris gallopavo | reverse complement strand
GAGGACAGTGACTCAGATGAGACATGGGACCTGGGCAGAGTTTGGGCCGACAGCACCGAGTGGCCAGCACCGTACATGGCCGACAAGTGCCAGCCTGATGGAGCCGGTGGATGACCTTCTGCGTGCCTGCCGAGGACAAACCTGCCACAGCTTCACGCCCCGGCTGCAGCCGGCCATCGGGGTCTGCAGGGTCTGTGAAGAATGGAGCACCCTCTATGACAACGTCATCTACCGCCCTGCTCGTGCCCGTGAGGCCTCCTCCCGGGCACACCTTCCATGTGGACCTGGGCGACATGGAGGAGACAGCGATAAGCAAGTCCTGTCTGCGCGTGCAGCTGGTGTGCACCTGCACGAGGGAGCGGCTGCTGGGGGACATGCTTTGCTTCTGCACCACGATCAGGAGGAGCTGAGAGACAAGCAGGAGCCCAGCTTGCTCGACACCTTCTGCACGGGCTCCTATGTGCACGTGGAGAAAAGCGGCTCTGGCTCCA
>NW_011195539.1:0-514 GCF_000146605.3 Meleagris gallopavo | reverse complement strand
TTGAAGTGCTTGAAGAGATGCTTCAAACGGCCTCAAATGCTTCAAATGCTTGTGAGCCAAGACTTTGAGCATATTTGATGGATATTTGAAGGTTTTAATACTGAGATGCTTTAGGATTTTGAATTTTTCTTATGATCCGAGATCAGAAACTCAGGTAGTCTCTTGCCTGTCAGATAATCCCCTTTTCCTGCTGAAGCTTATCAGGGATTTCTTAGGTGACGACTGAGAGAAATAAAGTTCCTCAAAGGCTAAGCAGAGATAAGCCTTGTTGCTCATCTTGTGTTTGACTGTCCCACCTGGCTGTGTGTGACACTGTACGCCACGAGATATGAATTAGAAAAAAAGTTATCATGAAGTTTGTCAAAAAACATTGCTTCATTCAAGTCTGGACTTACGGGCAGTGACAGGTGAGAGGACGAGGGAAAATGGCCTCGAGTTGTGCCAGGGGAGGGTTAGGCTGGATATCAGGAGACACTTCTCTACAGAAAGGGCTGCTAAGCACTGCAATGGGCTG
>NW_011195538.1:0-704 GCF_000146605.3 Meleagris gallopavo | reverse complement strand
CTGAGAGAAATAAAGTTCCTCAAAGGCTAAGCAGAGATAAGCCTTGTTGCTCATCTTGTGTTTGACTGTCCCACCTGGTTGTGTGTGACACTGTACGCCATGAGATATGAATTAGAAAAAAAGTTATCATGAAGTTTGTCAAAAAAACATTGCTTCATTCAAGTCTGGACTTACGGGCAGTGACAGGTGAGAGGACGAGGGGAAAATGGCCTCGAGTTGTGCCAGGGGAGGGTTAGGCTGGATATCAGGAGACACTTCTCTACAGAAAGGGCTGCTAAGCACTGCAATGGGCTGCACAGGGAGGTGGTTGAGTCACCATCCCTGGCTGTGCTTAAAAGCCCTTTGGATGTGGTGCTCAGGACATGGTTTAGCAGAGGGCTGTTAGAGTTAGGGTAGGATGGTTGGGTCGTGCTTGGACTCGATGATCTTTAAGGTCTTTTCCAAGCTGAGTGATTCTCTGATTCTATGATTCTATTCTGTGATCCATAGTAGACCTGTGAAAACAGTGAAGTCATCTTCACTTCCTTTGTTTTTCTTCCAAAGAAGCCCTGAAATGTTCTGTTCTGTTTCAGATGTCATGCTGTGTCACACCAACGTAACTCCATTCTAAAATCTGCTTTGTAGGATTCCTGAAATGAAAAGGCACCATTTTGAACACCTCCTGGACAGATTAACTGTGCTTATCTCTGATACACCTGCCTTTT
>NW_011195537.1:0-463 GCF_000146605.3 Meleagris gallopavo | reverse complement strand
CACTTTGGTTTTAAGCTATTGATTAACTGCTAAACTCGTAATGTACAAAAACTATCTGCAGAAGTAGCAAACATTCACAGCTGTCAACCATTCTTCCACCCCTCCCCCAAGCCTTTCCATGCATCTTGTGGAGCAAAGCTCTCCACATTCAGAATGGCAGAAAGTCTCCAACTAGGAAAACACTCTGATGCTCTTGTTTAGAGGCTCTAAAACATGCATTTCTCATTCAGGTTGCACATAATGCTAACAATTCAACTCACCAATGCTAAAACTGCTAAGCAGCTGCTTTTCTGACTGCAGCATCAGTGTTTCTAAAAACCACCTGTCTCAGGACACTTAACCTCAGAGCCTAAGTGTCCTCTAGACTTGAAGCTGAAGTGTGGGCATATCAGAAGCATTGTGCTTTCAGACATACCTTGCAATTTTCTTTTCCCTTTCTTGATCACTGGAATACAGTCCTCCA
>NW_011195536.1:0-460 GCF_000146605.3 Meleagris gallopavo | reverse complement strand
TGGCAGGAGTATCACTGCCCATCAGTCTGAACTATATCGGCGTCCGTTGGTTCTGATGGCATGATACCCTTTCTACCACAAAAAAGACAACACAAAAATCAGCTTGGACTCTCCTTACCATCATCCTCTTCAGGTACATATCCAGGCTTATTCTTATCACAGAAGGATGTTGAAGGCAGCTTGAGAAAGCCAGCAAGATCTCTGCTCTGGGGTAGCTGTTAGCTCATCAGCAGTAATAACATCATCAGATGGTGGATCGTCTGATGACACAGTTGTCATCTCAGCTTTGGACAGAAACTGAGCAAAACGTGAAGACTGAATTACTCCAGAACAGCAGCAACATTAACCCCACAACGCCCTTATTGCTGAGCTAATTAATTCCTAGGTAGTTACAAACAGATTTGGACTCTACACACTTTCTCCTTGCCCACAGAAAAAAATAGTCCAAGTTACAGAATGC
>NW_011195535.1:0-883 GCF_000146605.3 Meleagris gallopavo | reverse complement strand
TCTCCTTACCATCATCCTCTTCAGGTACATATCCAGGCTTATTCTTATCACAGAAGGATGTTGAAGGCAGCTTGAGAAAGCCAGCAAGATCTCTGCTCTGGGGTAGCTGTTAGCTCATCAGCAGTAATAACATCATCAGATGGTGCATCGTCTGATGACACAGTTGTCATCTCAGCTTTGGACAGAAACTGAGCAAAACGTGAAGACTGAATTACTCCAGAACAGCAGCAACATTAACCCCACAACGCCCTTATTGCTGAGCTAATTAATTCCTAGGTAGTTACAAACAGATTTGGACTCAACGCACTTTCTCCTTGCCCACAGAAAAAAAAATAGTACCAAGTTACAGAATGCTGGGACAGAAATTACAGACCGTGTTGCAATGTAACAAGTTCCAATTTCCATGCACAATTCTATCTCATACTATTGCCTTGGAAATTCAAAGCTCAGGTCAGGAACAAGCCTGCATCTTTGTACGTCACAAGGATTAGTTACATCCTTACACCAAACAACACAGGATTACGGAGAAGAGCCATAGAGGTGTCGTCTGCAGAGGTGGAGAAGCAAAATTCAGGCAGGACTGAGAAAAAAAAGAAAAGCTGTTTGCAGCAAGACGTACTACTGAGTAACTTTGAGCGTTTGGAATTCCAGAAGACATTAATAAACAGCAACTGAAGAGGACTTGTTTCAAATTACTCATGGGAAATCTGTGCTTTTTACTAACCAATCTCAACCTACTACCATGGTTGCTGCTACTGAAACTTTTACTGTTCAAGAAGTCATCTTTTAGTTCCATGCTCTGAGACAACCAGAATAGTGCTCTCAGTCTTTGGAATTTAACAGACAGATATATAATATAAATCCTATAGATCCAAATTTCTCT
>NW_011195534.1:0-510 GCF_000146605.3 Meleagris gallopavo | reverse complement strand
CCATGCACAATTCTATCTCATACTATTGCCTTTGAAATTCAAAGCTCAGGTCAGGAACAAGCCTGCATCTTTGTACGTCACAAGGATTAGTTACATCCTTACACCAAACAACACAGGATTACGGAGAAGAGCCATAGAGGTGTCGTCTGCAGAGGTGGAGAAGCAAAATTCAGGCAGGACTGAAGAAAAAAAAGAAAAGCTGTTTGCAGCAAGACGTACTACTGAGTAACTTTGAGCGTTTGGAATTCCAGAAGACATTAATAAACAGCAACTGAAGAGGACTTGTTTCAAATTACTCATGGGAAATCTGTGCTTTTTACTAACCAATCTCAACCTACTACCATGGTTGCTGCTACTGAAACTTTTACTGTTCAAGAAGTCATCTTTTAGTTCCATGCTCTGAGACAACCAGAATAGTGCTCTCAGTCTTTGAAATTTAACAGACAGATATATAATATAAACCCTATAGATCCAGATTTCTCTCGTGCAGGATTACGGCTGGCTTTGAAA
>NW_011195533.1:0-905 GCF_000146605.3 Meleagris gallopavo | reverse complement strand
CGACAACGTTGGCACATGGCACTGACATTCCATCAGCACTGCGGAGACCTGAAGATGGGGAAAGGAAAAGCACCCGGTGAAAGCAACGTGAGCACGAGGGACGTCCGACACCAAGCCCAGAGCACCTCAGCAAGCATGTTAAACAGGACACGTCAGGGATCAACGTACCTCGGCACAGAGACCAAGCGTTGGATATTGGCATCCACCTCTGGCTGCGGTTTCCTGCTCTGTCCACAACGACATTGCCTGAAGTACTGACACCACTCGCGAGGGCCACACTTCCACGCTGCAACCGTTTGGGCACAGGACAACAAAAGCAGAGACCGCCTTCCGGTAGGGAGGCCAATGTCACTTACACAGCTCAAGGGATCAGGGCACAGCCAAAGCAACAACTCAGGGGGGGCACGCATCGGAGAAAGCAGCCGGCTGAAGTGGCCCGTTCTCGGCAAGCGAGAACACGAGACCGCTGCTGACGGCTGAAAGCGGAGTCGGGAGAACGCGATTTCTCGGCCAGCTATGGCAAAGTCTCCGGAGCGGTTCAGCGCGAATGCCGCTTTCTACGCGTGAGAGCGAAGGAGTGCGATTCCGATGCCGACAAGTGCGAATTCAGCGTCCTGCACTACCTGCGAGTGGGGGGTTTTTTCTCCGCAGTCCTGAAAGGATCTCTCCCCACTTTCTGAAACGCTCTCCCTGAGAGCACTGCGTCTGTCGCTCCTCGAACTTCAAGGTGTCTTATTAGAGAGGGTTCTCCCTTCCACTCTTTTCCTGTCTGAATGCAGATGTGTAGCAGTGGAGATCCACACTAGAACGAATTGTCTCTCGAAAGAAAAGTATAGACGCATCATTCCTTCATCCGGAAAAAAAGCCTACCAGATTGGGTGTATTGTAATAGACTGAATTTGGAC
>NW_011195532.1:0-600 GCF_000146605.3 Meleagris gallopavo | reverse complement strand
ACGAGACCGCTGCTGACGGCTGAAAGCGGAGTTCGGGGAGAATCGCGATTTCTCGGCCAGCTACGGCAAAGTCTCCGGAGCGGTTCAGCGCGAATGCCGCTTTCTACGCGTGAGAGCGAAGGAGTGCGATTCCGATGCCGACAAGTGCGAATTCAGCGTCCAGCACTACCTGCGAGTGGGGGGTTTTTTCTCCGAAGTCCTGAAAGGATCTCTCCCCACTTTCTGAAACGCTCTCCCTGAGAGCACTGCGTCTGTCGCTCCTCGAACTTCAAGGTGTCTTATTAGAGAGGGTTCTCCCTTCCACTCTTTTCCTGTCTGAATGCAGATGTGTAGCAGTGGAGATCCACACTAGAACGAATTGTCTCTCGAAAGAAAAGTATAGACGCATCATTCCTTCATCCGGAAAAAAAGCCTACCAGATTGGGTGTATTGTAATAGACTGAATTTGGACGTTCTCGGCATTGGAATGGCACTACTTCGCTCTCATGCGTAGAAAGTGCCACTCGCGATGGACCGCTACTCCGATTTCTCAGTGGCTGGAATATGGGACATAGTCGCTGCGCAAGAAGTGCATTGAACTTCATTTGTACTGACCATACC
>NW_011195531.1:0-515 GCF_000146605.3 Meleagris gallopavo | reverse complement strand
GTGGGGGGTTTTTTCTCCGAAGTCCTGAAAGGATCTCTCCCCACTTTCTGAAACGCTCTCCCTGAGAGCACTGCGTCTGTCGCTCCTCGAACTTCAAGGTGTCTTATTAGAGAGGGTTCTCCCTTCCACTCTTTTCCTGTCTGAATGCAGATGTGTAGCAGTGGAGATCCACACTAGAACGAATTGTCTCTCGAAAGAAAAGTATAGACGCATCATTCCTTCATCCGGAAAAAAAGCCTACCAGATTGGGTGTATTGTAATAGACTGAATTTGGACGTTCTCGGCATTGGAATGGCACTACTTCGCTCTCATGCGTAGAAAGTGCCACTCGCGATGGACCGCTACTCCGATTTCTCAGTGGCTGGAATATGGGACATAGTCGCTGCGCAAGAAGTGCATTGAACTTCATTTGTACTGACCATACCTTTTCGAGTGCGATTCCCATGACCTCCACCTTACAATCACAAAAATCAAATGAATCAGAAATATCACTTTACCATCCAGAAATACCAGTC
>NW_011195530.1:0-430 GCF_000146605.3 Meleagris gallopavo | reverse complement strand
GACGTTGCCCAGGGAGGACCTGGCCACTGCACTCTGCTCCACCCCTGTGCCACACACACACACACACACGTGTGCAGCCCACCAGCCTTCCACCTGCCGTGCAAACACACCGTCCCATCTCGCACACTTCAGCCACGTTGCCTTCCTCCTCCTCCCCCCACCAGTTCCCATTCCTGCTTCCCCTACCTGTGCCCCCTCCCCCTTCCTTGCTTTGGCCCCAGTAGCCTGCCACCCCCACAGCCCTCCGGTTTGCACGAGGCTTTGCATCGCTTCCTTTGTGCACAGCCCCCATTGCTCTGCCCCTTGTTGCACCCCTCTTTTGCAGCACCGTTTAGAATCCCCCTACTAAAAGTGCAGTTAGCTCAGAAATCCAGGTTGTTTTGAATTAGCGTTTTTAATTGAAACACAAGCTTGCAGCCAGTGCTGTAAA
>NW_011195529.1:0-874 GCF_000146605.3 Meleagris gallopavo | reverse complement strand
TTTTGGCCACGAGGGCACACTGCTGGCTCATGGCCAACCTGTCGTCCACCAGGACGCCCAGGTCCCTCTCTGCAGAGCTCCTCTCCAGCAGCTCATCCCCCAGCCTGTATTGGTGCATGCAATTATTCCTCCCTAGCTGTAAGACCCTACACTTGCTTTTGTTGAACCTCATCCGGTTTCTTACTGCCCAGCTCTCCAGCCTGTCCAGGTCTCGCTGAATGGCAGCACAGCCTTCAGGCGTGTCAGCCAATCCTCCCAACTTTGTATCATCAGCAAACATGCTGAGGGTGGCCACTATCCCCTCATCAAGGTCATTGATGAAGATGTTGAACAAGACCGGACCCAGCACAGACCCCTGGGGGACACCACTGCTTACAGGTCTCCAGCCAGACTCTGCACCACCAACGACGACCCTCTGCGCTCTGCCAGTCAGCCAGTTCTCAACCCACCTCACTGTCCACTTTTCTATCCCACGCTTCCTCAGCTTTGTTATAAGGATGTCGTGGGAGACAGTGTCAAAGGCCTTTCTAAAATCAAGGTAGACTACATCTACTGCTCTTCCCCCATCCACCCAGCATGTGACAGCATCATAAAAGGCCACCAAGTTGGTCGAGCACGACCTCCCCTTGGTGAACCCGTGCTGACTACTCCTGATAACCTCCTTTTCTCCCAGTTGTCTGGAGATGGTATCCAGCACAAGCTGTTCCATCACCTTTCCAGGGACAGAGGTGAGGCTGACAGGCCTATAATTACCCGGATCTTCCTTCTTGCCCTTTTTGAAGACCGGAGTGACACTGGCTATCCTCCAGTCTTCAGGGACCTCCCCTGTTATCCAAGACCTCTCAAAAATGATGGAGAGAGGTTCGGCAATGAC
>NW_011195528.1:0-577 GCF_000146605.3 Meleagris gallopavo | reverse complement strand
CAGCTTTGTTATAAGGATGTCGTGGGAGACAGTGTCAAAGGCCTTTCTAAAATCAAGGTAGACTACATCTACTGCCTCTTCCCCCATCCACCCAGCATGTGACAGCATCATAAAAGGCCACCAAGTTGGTCGAGCACGACCTCCCCTTGGTGAACCCGTGCTGACTACTCCTGATAACCTCCTTTTCTCCCAGTTGTCTGGAGATGGTATCCAGCACAAGCTGTTCCATCACCTTTCCAGGGACAGAGGTGAGGCTGACAGGCCTATAATTACCCGGATCTTCCTTCTTGCCCTTTTTGAAGACCGGAGTGACACTGGCTATCCTCCAGTCTTCAGGGACCTCCCCTGTTATCCAAGACCTCTCAAAAAATGATGGAGAGAGGTTCGGCAATGACCTCCGCCAGCTCCCTCAGCACACGTGGATGCACCCTATCAGGTCCCATGGACTTGTGGACCTTAGTACTGCCTAGGCGCTCACGCACGTCCTCTTTCCTGACTAAAGGGAAGTCTCCCATTCCCCAGACCCTCTCACTAACCTCCACGGTGTGGGATTCCTGAGGGAGAGCCTTTTCACTGA
>NW_011195527.1:0-666 GCF_000146605.3 Meleagris gallopavo | reverse complement strand
TGGCAGCAATGGAAACGTGAGTTTGGGGCAGCTGCTGTTCGTAGTTTTTGGAGCGTTAAGAATTCAATTCAAAACTAGGGTATTCTCTCTTGTTCCCGGCATCTGTCATTAGCTGACAGTAGTGTACCGGCATATCTGTCTGGTGCTGTTGCTATGAGTCTCTGCCATATCTCAGGCGTCGTCCTTCACTCTCTCAGGATCACTGTCTTGTCGTGGGTGGTTTAGGACAAAGTTAGGGTCAAACAGCATTTCCACCACAGCCATTTCCCTCAAATACTGGATACCCTTTGCAACTGTATCCCATCTTTTCATCACAGGCTTCAAGCCGTCTTTGAAGCGATACCTTCTTTCACGGCTATTAACACTCGTTCCCAAAGGGTGGCAGACTCATCCAAACATCGACCAATTCCTCGGTCAATAGCTGGGTCTCTGGCAATGGCTCCTAGTTGGCGAGCTTCATTACCATCTAGAAACAAACTATTGGCCCCACGGTCCCAACAACAAAGCAACCAGGAAACAAGAGTTTCATTTGGGCCCCGTGTGAACTCCTTTCTTGAACCTTGGATTTCAGTCATCTTCAGGGGCCGACGGGTAGTAATAAGGATGTCCTCATCATCAGTCTCTTCTGCACGTCTCTTAGTTTTCCTTTTGCTTTTCGCGATGGTG
>NW_011195526.1:0-461 GCF_000146605.3 Meleagris gallopavo | reverse complement strand
TGGCAGACTCATCCAAACATCGACCAATTCCTCGGTCAATAGCTGGGTCTCTGGCAATGGCTCCTAGTTGGCGAGCTTCATTACCATCTAGAAACAAACTATTGGCCCCACGGTCCCAACAACAAAGCAACCAGGAAACAAGAGTTTCATTTGGGCCCCGTGTGAACTCCTTTCTTGAACCTTGGATTTCAGTCATCTTCAGGGGCCGACGGGTAGTAATAAGGATGTCCTCATCATCAGTCTCTTCTGCACGTCTCTTAGTTTTTCCTTTTGCTTTTCGCGATGGTGGTGGTTCTGAGGAGGGCCCCTCGCCTGGATCTTCCTCCTCCTCCTCCTCCGCTTCTTCTCTTTTCCGTTCTAGACGCGTGGACACTCGTTTTCCATTTCTTGCCTTCCACAGGAGCAACTGATATTGTTACTGGTGTCTCCTGTAATTCATCAGATTTGACTTAGAGATTCTC
>NW_011195525.1:0-576 GCF_000146605.3 Meleagris gallopavo | reverse complement strand
TGAGGGATTCTAAGCAGGTGCGCAGGTTGAAGATCTCACAGGGGTGTTCTGTGAGATCTTCAACCTCACAGAGGTTTTTGAGGATTGGTTCAGACCGGATCACAAGCCCAGAAGAGGGCTCAGTGAGGATGGTGGAGTCCGGGCACTGCCTGACACAGGGCTCACAGCAGCTGCTGGACAGAGGGGTCTGGCTGCAGGGCTGGCATGACCGGCTCCGGTTACAGCAGGTCTAATCATCGGGCTGAAGGTGCACCCGTTGGGAGAGAGGGTAGAGAGGAAGCAGAACATTGCATCCCAGACTCTTATAGCCTTTTCATTTGAAAGGTTCCCTTAATGGTCTTCTTACCAAACTCTCACAGCTAGAATAATTCATGTCAGTGTGTGGCCTGGTTCAGGCTAGATCCAAGAGAAGGAAGTGAAGAGACCCTAGGACCCAGGCCCCAGGAAGGGGGAAAGAGGGGAGAGAAACGCAAGGTGATGGGCCCAGATGAGGAAAACAGTGGCAAACCCTAAGGGATAAAGTTAATTTCTGAGTATAACATCAGAATGTGAGATAATACAATAGAATACAGTACG
>NW_011195524.1:0-528 GCF_000146605.3 Meleagris gallopavo | reverse complement strand
AGAGGGCAGTTTTGAGATTCCCAGTCTGTTTTTGCTTTCCCTCCACCAAGCAGAAAACAGAAGCGGAAAAATGAAGTCTCCTGGGAGTTCATTCTTCTCTCCTGTGACCAAGTGACCAGAAATATCCCACGCAATCAAAAGAGTGTAGAGTAACCGATGAGACAAAAAATACTGAATCCAAAAATACCCCATCGTGCTAACAAGTCATTTTCCAGTATGAGCAGTCCTTCTGCACAGACCTACTCTCAGTGTGTTCTCTCAGACTGTGGACACGCCTGGGATTGCAATCACCCAAATGCAATACCTTGCACATGACCTGCATGAATTTCAAACGGGCTGATTTTCATGCCTGTCTGGGTCCCTAAGGATGCCATCAATTACCTCTGTCGCATCACATGCCCCATTCACCTTAGTCCAATTGGAAAAGTTGCTGAGGGTACAATCAATCACACTATCTACGTCACAGCTAAAAGCTGCGTTGACCAGTGCTAGAGGGTGGTGCACTTTCAGTCTCATCAGGTGGCCTTC
>NW_011195523.1:0-515 GCF_000146605.3 Meleagris gallopavo | reverse complement strand
AAAAGCCAAGGAGAGCAAAGCAAAATCACTTGAAATCCTCACAAACAGAGGGGAATACGCTCAGGAAAGGAAAAAGCAGTTCCAAGAATAGAAACAAAAGGGAAAATAAAGCAACCCTGGAAAAATACCCAATGCATTGCAATGCAGAAGGAGCAGGAAACCAAGGCAGAAACCACAGAAAAACAACATGGAAAACAAACCGAGGAAACCAACATCAACCCATGCAGCAGCAGCAGCCTCTGCAGCAACATGAAAAAGCAAAGAAATACAAGGTCATGGCAAAGCACAGATGACCACTGAGTGTGCAGGAGGCCAAAATCTTGGCATCCGTGCCCGGGAGGAGGAAAGGGTAGCTACTGGGCATGCTGCTGCCTCCACCACACATGCACCTGCAGGGTCGCCAGCCCAGAAGGAGTCTGTGGCTGCCAGTCGGAACAAAACACCTCTCTGGAGGAAGGCAAAGCACTGGCAGTCATGCCAAGGAGGAGGGAAGGGTAGCTACCGGGCATGGATCA
>NW_011195522.1:0-577 GCF_000146605.3 Meleagris gallopavo | reverse complement strand
GACCACCGAGTGTGCAGGAGGCCAAAATCTTGGCATCCGTGCCCGGGAGGAGGAAAGGGTAGCTACTGGGCATGCTGCTGCCTCCACCACACATGCACCTGCAGGGTCGCCAGCCCAGAAGGAGTCTGTGGCTGGCCAGTCGGAACAAAACACCTCTCTGGAGGAAGGCAAAGCACTGGCAGTCATGCCAAGGAGGAGGGAAGGGTAGCTACCGGGCATGGATCCACCCAGCCAGCAGAGCAAAAGCCGACCGTTCAGCACAAGGCAAGAGGCAAGGATGCCCACGAGGCGGGGACCACCTGGGAAACCGAGAAGGAGCTGCAAACGCAGCAAGCACTGCACGAAAGCCGAGAGCTGCCTGCACTTCCAGAAGCCTGGAAAGGAAAAAACACAACAGTCAAGGCACAGAGACAGCATCAGGTAAGTGAAGGCAAGGTCAGAGGAATGGCATGGGCAAGGAGACAAGGGAGGCAAAGCAAGGCAAGGCAAAGAATGGAAAGCAAAGGAGCAACTGAAAAGCAAAGCCAACAAACATACTCTGAACAGGAAAGGAATGCTTGCAGCAAGGAACAAGATC
>NW_011195521.1:0-1348 GCF_000146605.3 Meleagris gallopavo | reverse complement strand
AATCTGTCCAGGAGGTGTTCAAAATGGTGCCTTTTCATTTCAGGAATCCTACAAAGCAGATTTTAGAATGGAGTTACGTTGGTGTGACACAGCATGACATCTGAAACAGAACAGAACATTTCAGGGCTTCTTTGGAAGAAAAACAAAGGAAGTGAAGATGACTTCACTGTTTTCACAGGTCTACTATGGATCACAGAATAGAATCATAGAATCAGAGAATCACTCAGCTTGGAAAAGACCTTAAAGATCATCGAGTCCAAGCACGACCCAACCATCCTACCCTAACTCTAACAGCCCTCTGCTAAACCATGTCCTGAGCACCACATCCAAAGGGCTTTTAAGCACAGCCGGGGATGGTGACTCAACCACCTCCCTGTGCAGCCCATTGCAGTGCTTAGCAGCCCTTTCTGTAGAGAAGTGTCTCCTGATATCCAGCCTAACCCTCCCCTGGCACAACTCGAGGCCATTTTCCCTCGTCCTCTCACCTGTCACTGCCCGTAAGTCCAGACTTGAATGAAGCAATGTTTTTTTGACAAACTTCATGATAACTTTTTTTCTAATTCATATCCCATGGTGTACAGTGACATCCACAACCAGGTGGGAGAGTCAAACACAAGATGAGCAACAAGGCTTATCTCTGCTTAGCCTTTGAGGAACTTTATTTCTCTCAGTCGTCACCTAAGAAATCCCTGATAAGCTTCAGCAGGAAGAGGGGATTGTTTCACAGGCAAGAGACTACCTGAGTTTCTGATCTCGGATCATAAGAAAAATTCAAAAATCCTAAAGCATCTCAGTATTAAAACCTTCATCATATCCATCAAATATGCTCAAAGTCTTGGCTCACAAGCATTTGAAGCATTTGAGGCCATTTGAAGCATCTCTTCAAGCACTTCAAGCACGTCTGCCCAGAACAGGAGGCCAGAATCAGGGTCAGTTCTTTTTCAGGCAGCATGGGATTTCTACCTGCCTTGGTATGCAGCAAAGACACCTGGCTTTGATTTTATAATTAATGCAGCCAGAAATGGTCTCCTCTTACTGAACCAATCAAAATTGTTAGAAGTACTTCATGTTGATAAGGATTCCCCAATCTTTCAAAGTCTCTGCTTAACAAAGTTATATATAAAAAATACAAAAAACAAAACATGCTTGTTAAATAGAATGTTTTCTATGTATTTTTTCTTTACATCTATCCTATGGATTAAAATCTATCCCATAAACCTTCCTTATAATTTTGTAGCATGCAGGTTATGCATTTGAAACAAAGCACATTTTCACTTGCATCATCCCAAAGGCTAATGTCAACCTGTTTGCAGCCACGACCTTGCATGGAGATGATCTCTACTCATAA
>NW_011195520.1:0-541 GCF_000146605.3 Meleagris gallopavo | reverse complement strand
CTGTTTGCAGCCACGACCTTGCATGGAGATGATCTCTACTCATAAGGGTCATTGGAAATCACAGCAGGAGCTCTGGGAGGTGTTTGTGTGTCCCCACTGCCTTCCATTACTCTTGGAAAGTAATGAAGAGGTAAGAAGGATAAGAGTGAGCAGCAATGCAACAAATAAAACTGAAAAAGACAAAAGACCCCAGAAGCTCTGTTGGCCACCTGCATCAGAGCTAGAAAGAGTCTGGAAGACAGTAAACTGTTACCTATGCACGAGAAAGAGAAATAAAACAGCCCAGAAGAGTAGATTCTTTTGGCTATTTGGATTTATATTCTTCCTCTGCATTCCTTCTTGTCTCTTAATGCTAAAACTTTCAATAAATAAGCACAAATCTTAGCTTAGACAAAACTCTACTGGCCATCGACAGGCCATGACCACGTATCAGCAGTTGAGAGGATAATCTCACTTGTGTTGAGTTGGCCTTTCAGGAGTAAGGAAATCATCCAACGCACACGGCACTGCTGCAATTAAACAGAAACGTGTCCCCTGTTAA
>NW_011195519.1:0-1151 GCF_000146605.3 Meleagris gallopavo | reverse complement strand
AGAGGTAAGAAGGATAAGAGTGAGCAGCAATGCAACAAATAAAACTGAAAAAGACAAAAGACCCCCAGAAGCTCTGTTGGCCACCTGCATCAGAGCTAGAAAGAGTCTGGAAGACAGTAAACTGTTACCCATGCACGAGAAAGAGAAATAAAACAGCCCAGAAGAGTAGATACTTTTGGCTATTCGGATTTATATTCTTTCTCTGCATTCCTTCTTGTCTCTTAACGCTAAAACTTTCAATAAATAAGCACAAATCTTAGCTTAGACAAAACTCTACTGGCCATCGACAGGCCATGACCACGTATCAGCAGTTGAGAGGATAATCTCACTTGTGTTGAGTTGGCCTTCAGGAGTAAGGAAATCATCCAACGCACACGGCACTGCTGCATTAAACAGAAACGTGTCCCCTGTTAAGGACTCTGACAACACAATAGACTTGGGAGCAAAGAGAAAGTACAGCCCACCGAATCCATAATTTGGATAATCCCCTTGCAAATAGCTGACAATCAACGCTGTCCAGTCACAGCAGATTCTGTCTGTTGATGCTCTGGACTGCTGGAAGGTGAGGTACTTGACTTGGAATTCTGGTCTTGTTAAAAGAACAACGAAAACTAGAATGGATTTCCTTGCCCTTGCAAAGCCAAAAGGAACTGCTTTGGCAAGATGAAACTATTTCCTAAAGATAATGCTGAGAAACGTACTCATCCTTCATATAATTTCTACTTTATGTGAAGTTATTTAGGAGCCTTTTAACTCTGAACGCTAAAGAGGAATCAAGAGGAATCCAGAAGTTTTCAGGTGAAGAAAACTGGGATAGATTGCTTTTATTTCTTGCTTTTATTTACATTTCAGGCACCAAGTCCTGTGCTTTGGTCACGACAACGCCGTGCCAGCTTCTCCAGGATTCGGCTGAGGTAGAATTCCAACCGCCCACTGATTCTAGAACGTTGGGGTGGCATGGTGGAATCTTCTGGACCTGTGACCAGTGCTCTTGTCTCCCCACCCTGTCCGTCATGGTGGAGCAGCCTGGTGGCCCCTATGATGTCACAAGCGGCTGGAATGAGGGCAGGAGCAGTGCGTGCTGCGTCCCTTCATTGGAGCGCTTGAGCTCTGACTGAGTAGCTCGCTTGTTGCACTTGTGCACCAACTGA
>NW_011195518.1:0-864 GCF_000146605.3 Meleagris gallopavo | reverse complement strand
AGGCAGCAGCTCTGTCAGCAGAAGGCCCCTGCCCTGCCCTGCCCTGCCCTGCCCTGCCGGGAGCTCCTTCCCCCCACACGTCTCCCCGCAGCGCCCTGGGCAGCTCCCCGGGCACGCTGAGTGCTGAGCCTGGCAGGCGGCAGAGTCCCTGCCCCGGCACACAGCCCCTGGGGCACAGCAGGGACCTGCTCTGCACGACAGCCCTGGGCGCCCGGCTGCAGCCCCGGCTGCACAGCCTGCAGCCAACATGGGACACGCAGCCCTCAGGGCTGTGCTCTGTGCTGCAGCAGGGAAGCCCTCATCCAGAGCAGCTCCTTCTCCGTAACAAAGGCACACAGAGTGCCTCCGTCCTCATCTGACATGGGATGTCCCAGCTTAGTGATCCTGCCAGGAAAGCATCTGCATCGTCAGCCGCCAGAGACTGACGTGCCAAAGGCAGGGAGCGATGCTCCTCCAGTGAGCTCACAGCCCGCTCGCACCCCACACTGCCTTCATCTCTCTCTCCTTTCTCTCCTCTCCCCGTGCCACCTGCAGGCTGTGCCCCCAGCCCTGCTGAGCGGTGCAGAGAAGCTGCTTTTGCCTGGAGTTGTCTCTCCGCAGCACTGCCCACTTCCTTGAGCTCCCTGTGTCCCCAGAGCCCAGCCCAGCTCAGCAGCAGAGGATGCCATTTCTCTTCCCCACTGCTCTCCCTGGACATCTCCATGAGGCTCCAGGGTCAACAGCTCCTGAAAGAAAACAGGGGGAGCATAGCAGAATGTTCTTGGAATTCAGCTGAACTCATTACTGGATGTCCAGTGGGCAGCATCTGATTCCAGAAGCATGCCTGGTCCTCCAGAGCGTGTTTGCCAAGGAGAGGTGCAAACG
>NW_011195517.1:0-473 GCF_000146605.3 Meleagris gallopavo | reverse complement strand
GCTCCTCCGGTGAGCTCACAGCCCGCTCGCACCCCACACTGCCTTCATCTCCCTCTCCTTTCTCTCCTCTCCCCGTGCCACCTGCAGGCTGTGCCCCAGCCCTGCTGAGCGGTGCAGAGAAGCTGCTTTTGCCTGGAGTTGTCTCTCCGCAGCACTGCCCACTTCCTTGAGCTCCCTGTGTCCCCAGAGCCCAGCCCAGCTCAGCAGCAGAGGATGCCCATTTCTCTTCCCCACTGCTCTCCCTGGACATCTCCATGAGGCTCCAGGGTCAACAGCTCCTGAAAGAAAACAGGGGGAGCATAGCAGAATGTTCTTGGAATTCAGCTGAACTCATTACTGGATGTCCAGTGGGCAGCATCTGATTCCAGAAGCATGCCTGGTCCTCCAGAGCGTGTTTGCCAAGGAGAGGTGCAAACGCCCCATCTGGAAACTCTGCTCATGGTCCACATGTGCCAGTGCCTGCAGGCTGTGGT
>NW_011195516.1:0-650 GCF_000146605.3 Meleagris gallopavo | reverse complement strand
ACCCTGGATGACTCCGGATCCATGTCCCCATGGAGTATGCAGTTATTCTGCTGACCAATGGATGAGCTCACCAGAAAAGAGACAGATCTTTCTCTGTGCCCCATCTACCGCATATTCTGCAGCTCGAGGCATTACAAACCTCTTTGTTCTGGGCTCTCATTGCATTGGCATCAGAAGAAGCCCGGTGCCATCTGTTTCCTGGAGTGATCAGCACAGTGATACGCAGCTGGCAAATGCAGCACAGGGCCTTCGGAAAAGCTGTGCCATCGTGGTGTCACTCGGTGCTGACCGGACAACCCCTACCTCACAGAGGGCTCTAATGCCCGTGTGCCACCTTCTGGACACCCAACCAGGGTGCAGAAACAAGATGCAGCCAGGCTAAATCCAACGTTAGTTCTGGAACGGGATGCTGTTTTACAGTCACGCACTCAGCAAAATGAATAAAAGCGGTGAGCTGCAGATCCCTGTGCAGCTGCAGGATCTTGTTTGGATCACAGAGACGTGGTGGGTTGGCTCCCATGGCTGCAGCACAGGAGGAATACGGGCTCTTTTGGATACGTTGGCAAGGAAGAGGAGGAGTGGACGTTGCCCTCTGTTGGACACTGCACTGAGCCCTGATGGTGGTGGCAGAGGAGACAGCTGAGAGCTAA
>NW_011195515.1:0-546 GCF_000146605.3 Meleagris gallopavo | reverse complement strand
CACAGGACAGCTCAGGGCAGCCCGTGGGGCTCACCGCCCCTCTGGCAGGCCCCGTTTTGCATGGGAGTCTCCGGCTGGGTGTCAGCCCTACGGCCGGGCAAGTCTCAGGGGAGAGCTGATGGACCTCTGGAGGTCCGCTTTTCTTGGAAGCGCTCGCAGACCAGACCTTTGCGGTTCCCTGCTCCCCACCCGCAGTCCCTTCCGTGCAGTATGAATCTCGATCGCTTACCTGTGCCTAGTGTCTTCACAATGCTCTCAGGAGCCGGTGGGCAACCCTGATCAGGCGAGACGTACACCAGTTTCCCAAAGAACCGATCAAGATCATAGCTTCCGGGTATTGCATAAGGATGTCCCAGAGGTGGTGCAGGGTGTCAGGCAGACTGAAGGCCTTTTGCTCGGTGCGCGGGGACTGCTGCTTTGGGTCCTTTGGAACAACAGGCTCGCTGACCCTGGACGGGACCCATTTTGGGGGTGTGGGAGAAAGGTCAATCCAGAAGGGCCAGTTGGAGGCACGGCGCTCAGCATTGGTGGGCAGCCTCTCCTCAG
>NW_011195514.1:0-416 GCF_000146605.3 Meleagris gallopavo | reverse complement strand
GTGCCTAGTGTCTTCACAATGCTCTCAGGAGCCGGTGGGCAACCCTGATCAGGCGAGACGTACACCAGTTTCCCAAAGAACCGATCAAGATCATAGCTTCCGGGTATTGCATAAGGATGTCCCAGAGGTGGTGCAGGGTGTCAGGCAGACTGAAGGCCTTTTGCTCGGTGCGCGGGGACTGCTGCTTTGGGTCCTTTGGAACAACAGGCTCGCTGACCCTGGACGGGACCCCTTTGGGGTGTGGAGAAAGGTCAATCCAGAAGGGCCAGTTGGAGGCACGGCGCTCAGCATTGGTGGGCAGCCTCTCCTCAGGACGCACAAGTTTTTGATCTCCATTTCCAGGACAGGTGTTTAGTCCAATCCAGCAGAGCCAGTTGGAGGTCTGTGTGTTGGTGTGACCCGGGCTCTGCTCCTCG
>NW_011195513.1:0-531 GCF_000146605.3 Meleagris gallopavo | reverse complement strand
GGCCGGCCGGGGGCCCTGCAGGGTTAAAGCCGGTTGGCCGGCTGCTGTAGGTAATCCTGCCTGGTTAGAAGCATCCCAGCTGCCTGTGGGTGCCCTGCCAGGCCGATAGCTGGGGGAAAGGCCTGACAGGACAAAGCCATCCAGCCGACTGACCCGGGTAGCTTTGCCTGGCCAGAAGCCTCCCGGCCAACCAAGGAGACCCGTCAAACCAAAAGCCTCCTGGCCAGCCGGGGGCCTCTGCCAGGACAAAAGCTGGCTGGTGTGAATGTGGGGACCCTGGCAGGTCAGAAGTCGGCTGGCCAGCTGGACCGGGGCGTGGGTAGGATGTGCCTTCCTGTGGGCTGGGCTTTGGTCTTCAGAGGCCGACACTTGGGAGACCCCATTTCTTTCCTTATGGGTGGCGGCAATCCAGACGTGTTGGTGGGAGACTCCTCAGGCAGGCTGTCTCACACCAAGTGCTGACGCCGCCATCTGCTCCAGTGCTTCCTGCACTGGCCCGATCTTCTTTGCCCTCCGCCTGAGAAGTTTCAC
>NW_011195512.1:0-663 GCF_000146605.3 Meleagris gallopavo | reverse complement strand
GCACGCACGCGCATTCCTTTGCCTTTCCGCAAGGTCTCCTTGATGGCCGTCAGGAAGTCAGCGGTGCGCTCCTGGGGGAAGTTTCTGCACACGATCTGCAGAGGAAAGAGAAGCAGGAGAGATCTCATCATTGCTCTGCAGCAGCTCTTCAAAACAGAAAGCAGTCTTGAGGGCGTTCTTAGCTCAGCAGCTTGCCGCTCATTCAGGCGGCAATCACAGCGTTCCTGCTCTCCGTACCCTGCTATTTATACGGAAGGCGGTTGAGCCTTCTCTCAGCTTCTCCACCCATGGTGTTTGCTTACGTGCAAAGCCTACCTCCCAGCAGCCACAGTCACACATGCACACAAACTCATGTGCTCACACACACACACAAACTCACGTGGTCATGCACACGCACACAAAAGTCATGGAATCAGCTCCTTGCACGGGGCGCCTGAAGGACAGACATAGCTCAGAGCCTCCTACTACTTGCTGAGAGAAGCGGTCTCAGGGTGACAGCTCATTTTGGAAATGGTGTGGAGGCTGGGGCAGCATAGGGTCGTGCAGAAGCCTATGGCATTGAGATCCCACCACCCCTTTTGGGTCCACTTACCCTTGCCAGTTTGGATGACATCTGGAGCTGAGCGATGGTACTGCAGTTATTCAGCCCCTCACACAGGCTCC
>NW_011195511.1:0-652 GCF_000146605.3 Meleagris gallopavo | reverse complement strand
TCAAATCAGCATATTTAAAGGGATTGCTCAGCCAAATTGCCAGCCTTTGCAATGCAATCCGATTGTGATAATGATTAGAAAGGCAGATAAAATTGTAAACCGTACTTATGGTTTTTGAGTGGATGTGACAGGAAAAGACCCAGTGGCCAGATTCAAGATGGCTGTATGGAAACCACAGCCCAATGTTATTAACCATACCCAAGAAGAGAGGGACTCTGTAAAAGGAGAGGGGCACTATCTCAGTAACCCCATTGTAACTTCAGAAAATAAAGGAACTCCCAACACACACTTGAGGTAGAAACAGAGTATGAGGATGTGAATGCCTGGTTAGAATGGGTAAAATATGTCCAAATTCTCAAACATAGCAATTGTTATGCTTGTGCTTCAGGGCAATCAGTTGCCCAGGTGGTCCCCTTTCCATTGAGGTGGAATAAGGATGCCTGGGAAACAGTGTGTATGATTGTACTCTACCAGGAGAAGACTGCCTGGGGAAATGAAACCTGTAAGCCTCTCTCTCTCTTTTGCTCCCCCCTCTCCACAGTGGGGACACCAGAATTCTTCTCATGTTATCTACAGCCATTGGTAACCATACAGCCTGTCCCTCACAGCAGAGTGGTAATGCTACCAATTCCTGGGAGAATTCACTCTGTGC
>NW_011195510.1:0-552 GCF_000146605.3 Meleagris gallopavo | reverse complement strand
CCCCATTGTAACTTCAGAAAATAAAGGAACTCCCAACACACACTTGAGGTAGAAACAGAGTATGAGGATGTGAATGCCTGGTTAGAATGGGTAAAATATGTCCAAATTCTCAAACATAGCAATTGTTATGCTTGTGCTTCAGGGCAATCAGTTGCCCAGGTGGTCCCCTTTCCATTGAGGTGGAATAAGGATGCCTGGGAAACAGTGTGTATGATTGTTCTCTACCAGGAGAAGACTGCCTGGGGAAATGAAACCTGTAAGCCTCTCTCTCTCTTTTGCTCCCCCCTCTCCACAGTGGGGACACCAGAATTCTTCTCATGTTATCTACAGCCATTGGTAACCATACAGCCTGTCCCTCACAGCAGAGTGGTAATGCTACCAAATTCCTGGGAGAATTCACTCTGTGCACTGAGACCCTAAAAATTGCAGAAAATGTAGTGAGGAACTACTTGGTTCTCAAATAGTTCCCAGGGCAGATCTCTGGTAGTATTGTGGAAGGAAATCCAGGGTCCACCTTGCCTTCTAACTGAAGAGGTACATGTCTACTTATAC
>NW_011195509.1:0-1107 GCF_000146605.3 Meleagris gallopavo | reverse complement strand
GTCCCCTTTCCATTGAGGTGGAATAAGGATGCCTGGGAAACAGTGTGTATGATTGTTCTCTACCAGGAGAAGACTGCCTGGGGAAATGAAACCTGTAAGCCTCTCTCTCTCTTTTGCTCCCCCCTCTCCACAGTGGGGACACCAGAATTCTTCTCATGTTATCTACAGCCATTGGTAACCATACAGCCTGTCCCTCACAGCAGAGTGGTAATGCTACCAAATTCCTGGGAGAATTCACTCTGTGCACTGAGACCCTAAAAATTGCAGAAAATGTAGTGAGGAACTACTTGGTTCTCAAATAGTTCCCAGGGCAGATCTCTGGTAGTATTGTGGAAGGAAAATCCAGGGGTCCACCTTGCCTTCTAACTGAAGAGGTACATGTCTACTTATACAATTGGCTATACCATTCACTCTGGCATTACCAAAAAAAAAAAAAAAAAGTTCCCAAATATAAAAGAGGAAGCAAAAGAAGTCTAGGGGTATCATTTACTGATAGGATATTTATATATTCTATTGGGGTACCCACGGGGTGTCCCTGACAAACATAAAGCAAGGAGCCAACTTGCAGCTAGGGTTTTAGTCTTCATTATTTTGGTGGGTAACTATTAGTAAAAATATAGATTGGATCTATTATATTTACTACAATCAGCAGAGGTTCATAATTATACGAGAAATGCTATATAAAGGATTGCAGAACAATTAGACATCACTAGTAGCACGGCATGGAAATACAGGATAGCATTAGATATGATATTGGTTGAAAGAGAGGAGTATGTGTGATGCCAGGCAGTCAGTGTTGCACCCTTAGTCCCAACAACACAGCCCCAGATGGCACCACAACTAGAGCACTGCAAGGACTCACTACTCTGGCCAATGAACTCGTAGAGAATTCAGGAACAGACATTTCAATTGCAAGATGGCTGGAATCTTGGTTTGGTAAATGGAACGGAGTGGTAGCATCCATACTCACATCTTTAATTGTGGTAGCAGGAGTTTTAATAGCAATTGGCTGCTGTATTATCCCTTGTCTTAAGGGGATTGGTCCAGCGGCTAATTGAAATTGCCCTATCTAAGCAGATGTCAGTAGGGCCACCACTGTATTCAGAC
>NW_011195508.1:0-669 GCF_000146605.3 Meleagris gallopavo | reverse complement strand
CAATCAGCAGAGGTTCATAAATTATACGAGAAATGCTATAAAAGGATTGCAGAACAATTAGACATCACTAGTAGCACGGCATGGAAATACAGGATAGCATTAGATATGATATTGGTTGAAAAGAGAGGAGTATGTGTGATGCCAGGCAGTCAGTGTTGCACCCTTAGTCCCAACAACACAGCCCCAGATGGCACCACAACTAGAGCACTGCAAGGACTCACTACTCTGGCCAATGAACTTGTAGAGAATTCAGGAACAGACATTTCAATTGCAAGATGGCTGGAATCTTGGTTTGGTAAATGGAACGGAGTGGTAGCATCCATACTCACATCTTTAATTGTGGTAGCAGGAGTTTTAATAGCAATTGGCTGCTGTATTATCCCTTGTCTTAAGGGGATTGGTCCAGCGGCTAATTGAAATTGCCCTATCTAAGCAGATGTCAGTAGGGCCACCACTGTATTCAGACAAATGTTAACGTTAAGAGAAGAAATAGAAAGTGGTGGTCAGTGGACATGAATGCAGAAGAGAAGTGTGACATCACGATGTCAAGGCTGGAAACCACCTATGAACCATGACTTAATAGAAAATTCAAATAGCAATAACTGTAAACAAAGAGGGAATTGTGGGAGATGACATATAGTTTTTGCATAAGTAATAGAATGTTGTACC
>NW_011195507.1:0-517 GCF_000146605.3 Meleagris gallopavo | reverse complement strand
AGATGGCTGGAATCTTGGTTTGGTAAATGGAACGGAGTGGTAGCATCCATACTCACATCTTTAATTGTGGTAGCAGGAGTTTTAATAGCAATTGGCTGCTGTATTATCCCTTGTCTTAAGGGGATTGGTCCAGCGGCTAAATTGAAATTGCCCTATCTAAGCAGATGTCAGTAGGGCCACCACTGTATTCAGACAAAATGTTAACGTTAAGAGAAGAAATAGAAAGTGGTGGTCAGGTGGACATGAATGCAGAAGAGAAGTGTGACATCACGATGTCAAGGCTGGAAACCACCTATGAACCATGACTTAATAGAAAATTCAAATAGCAATAACTGTAAACAAAGAGGGAATTGTGGGAGATGACATATAGTCTTTGCATAAGTAATAGAATGTTGTACCAAAGGGGTATACCTCAGAAGCCATAATACAAGATAAGTTTCTGTCTGTGGTTAAAGAATAGGGCATGCACATTCTGGAGAGATAAAAGGAGAGTCTGGATGGTGTGCTAATTCATGTC
>NW_011195506.1:0-509 GCF_000146605.3 Meleagris gallopavo | reverse complement strand
TCATTTTTGAACCATATTAACAAAGCCCAAAAGGGCGAGTCGATGTCTTGTTTATTTTGCAGAAGATCCCCGTGGGACCTTGATTGGACACAGATGAAGGCCACAGACTTCAGCAGAAAAATCTCATTCATTGCCAGCTAACCCAACCTACGCTGCTCCACGCCCAGGCAGAACGTACGAATGCTGCAGCCAGTGCTCATCCTGCAGATAAAACTGCTTTCAGAACCAGCACAGACGTGTGGAAATGTCCTTCATCTGCTGCCAGCTATTAGCCAGGAGCAGACCTGAGGTTCCTGTTTCAGAAATCAGAGGGGAATATTTTTGACGAAACAAATGGGAAATTAAAGACAAAACTAGAGTTCATCTGGCGGGCAAGCGAGGAAGACCACTGGATGAAGTAAAAGGCTGTCGGTTGGACTGTCATGTTGCTAAAAGGACACTAGACAGTAAAAGAGGCCATGGAATAAAGGGTTGGGAACTTCATAAATCACTATCTGTGGTATATGCTA
>NW_011195505.1:0-356 GCF_000146605.3 Meleagris gallopavo | reverse complement strand
GGGTCAGGGTACAACACAAGTGGCTCTGAGACGGCGCTGAGAGCTGCGCTAGCAGCACCCAGAGCACGTTCCAGCTCCAAACTCGCCCTGTCCACACTCCAGTCCTCGCACACACGCTCGGTCGGAGGCCAGGCACGAACTGATCGGCTGGGCTGCCGCACCGCGTTAAAGCAGGGTGGCCCGAGCAGTCACAATCCATCGCACACTGATGTCACAAACATCGCTTGGCCAGCCCTCGCCTTCACTCTGGGTCATCACCACCCGTCCCACAGTGATGCCGCCATCCATGGCTTGGTCATCACAATGAGCTGGCCTCACGTGCTACACGTGTGCCAGCAGCACTCAAGCCCCAGCAC
>NW_011195504.1:4795-5777 GCF_000146605.3 Meleagris gallopavo | reverse complement strand
CCCCTCAGTGCCTCCCCTCAGTCTCCGCCCCTGTTTTCCCATTCTGACCCCTAGCGTCCCCTGTCTGCCTGTCTGCCCGCCCCCACCCCCCTTCCCTCCCCAGTCCCCTCTCCTGATCCCCTGGTGCCCCCCTGTCCCCCCACCCCACCCCCACCAGTCTCCCCGTTCTGTCTCCTTGAGTACCCCCCAGTCCTTTCTATCTGACCACCGATATCCCCTGTCGTCCCCCCTCCAAGTACTCCCCCGTGTGTCCCCAGGTGGATTCAGAAAGTCCTTGGATTCATCCAGAAGGGTCTGGAGATGTCCCACAAAGGTCTGAGGGCAGCCAAGGGGTCCCCGGGTTGGTCCTGGGGAAGGATCCCCGGAAGGATCTGGAGGTTCCTGGTATGGGCCCAGGAGCTCTGAGGAGACACTGGGATCTGGATAGGCTGGATCGATGGGCCAAGGTAAACTGAGTGAGTTTCATTAGGCCCAAGTGTCGGGTCCTGCTTTTTGGTCACAACAACCCCAGGCAAGCCTACAGGCTTGGAGAGGAGTGTCTGGAAAGCTGCCTGATGGGAGGGCATCTTGTTGTACTGATGGACAGCCGACAGTCTGCTGAAGCCAGCAGAGTGCCCGGGTGGCCAAGAAAGCCAATGACATCCTGGTTTGGATCAGGAATGGTGTGGTGAGCAGGACCAGGGAAGTCATCCTGCCCCTTTCAATATTTCATCTTGCCCACCCTGGGAGTGTAAAGGTCATGGGGCCCCCAGCACAGGAAAGATGCAGAGCTCTTGAAAGGGGTCCAGAGGAGGGCCACTAAGATGATCAGAGGGCTGGAGCACCTCTGCTATGAAGAAAGGGGAACTGGGCTTGTTTAGCTTGGAGAAGAGAAGGCTCCAGGGAGACCTCATTGTGGCCTTCCAGTACTTGAAGGGTGCGTGTAAAGAGGAGGGGGAATGACATGGGTTGGCATTGACAGGACAAGGAGGAATGCTTTTAA
>NW_011195504.1:2543-3466 GCF_000146605.3 Meleagris gallopavo | reverse complement strand
AGGGGAGAAACGGGGAGGTTGTGGGACGTCCTCGTCAGGGCTGAGGCGCTCGGGACTGGAGGAGCCCGAGGCAGGGAGAGCTGACAGCAGCACAGCACCTGCACAGCCTGAGCAGCCGGCCAGCTCCTGGGGGGCCGTGTGCGGGCACTGCAAGGGTCACGAGACTGCCCGGGCCACGGAGAAACCTACAGCTCACCTTGAAAACAACTTTTCTGAATTTCTCTTTCCCACAGATCTTCTCCAGGAAGTCGTAGTAGTATCTGACTTCCAAGGTCATTCCTTGAAAGAGGAGCACTCCTATGTCCTTCAGGACAAAGGCAACGTTCTCCCCACTTTTCAGGCAGCTGGAGAGGAGGGCCACGGTGTTCTGGACGCAGCTCTTCCCTCTCTGCCAGGTCACAGAGGCAGCGGCAGCCACCTCGCTGTATTTCAGGGGCTCCACCTCCTTATGGGCTGAAAAAAATGCGAGGGACGGAGTTGATTATACGGTTGGTTTTCCACAGGTGCTTTCCTAGAACTGCTGCTCGCGGCCATCGCCCAGCACGGCCCCCTCCTCAGCCGGGGAGCTCTCCTTTGGAGAAGGGAGGCGGTGGCCTGCTTTGCCCTGTCCATGAAGCCAGCAAGGCTTTAATCGCCCTCCTACCCGACAGGGATTCCTTGTCGGACTTGAGGTGGTGCATGGCTCTGAGGTTCCTGGCCAGCTGAAAGACGGGCCAGCGCAGAGCCACGGTCCCGTCCGCAGTCCTGATGTCTTTGGAGATGGTGTCGAACGAGCCGAAGGTGGGAATCCAGACCCCCTGCGAGTGGAAGAGAAAGCACTCAGGGCTGCAGGGTTATGGGCTGGCTGCAGGAAGAGCTGGACGGGGTCCCACGTAGGGACAGAGCTCAGGAGCCCTCTCCCGCTGCTCAGAGGCACGGAGCCA
>NW_011195504.1:0-465 GCF_000146605.3 Meleagris gallopavo | reverse complement strand
GTGTCACTCTGGTGACTCCGTCGCTCCCGCACCCTGCCGAGCAGGAGTGCCCTATTCCGTAGAACCACAGAGCGCTTAGAGTTAGAAGGGACCTCTGAGGGCCACCCAGCCCCAACTCCCCTGCAGTGCACAGGGCCACCAACAGCTCCATCCCATTGCCCAGGGCCTGCTCCAGCCTCGCCTTGAAAGTCTCCGGGGACGGGGCATCCGCCTCCACACTAGATAACACGTTCCAGTGCCTCACCACCTTCCCTGGAGAAGACTTTTTCCTTACATCCAAACGAAATCCACTCTCCCTGAGCTTGAAGCCGTTTCCCTTTGTTCTATCGCCACGGACTCTGCTCTAGAGTCTGCCCTATTCTTTCCCGTCTCTGCCCTCTGGATACTGAAGGCTGCTATCAGGTCACCTCGCAGCCTCCTCCTCTCCAGGCTGCACAGCCCCAGCTCTCTCAGCCTGTCCTTGCA
>NW_011195503.1:0-607 GCF_000146605.3 Meleagris gallopavo | reverse complement strand
CACGAGCAAAGCTGCACCAGGCCAGCAGGCAGAGGGGGAGAGGAGAGAGAAAGAGCCGCTCAGTGAGCTTGCACAATTAGCAAAGGCGACGAGGGAAATCCAGGGGACAAATGCCACCTTTAGGGATTGTTTTGGAATGCCTGGACTGGGTGAAAATTATGCCTGGTGGTCAAGAGTAAGCAATACGGTACTGTGAGCTCCGCCAGCCAGCACTTCTCAAGCCCTCACTGCCCACCCGTCTCTCCCACACTGTCTCAGCTTACCTACAAGATGCTGCACAAGAGGATGTGAAAACCAAGGTGCTCAGGCGGTGCACAAGTGCAACAAGCGAGCTACTCAGGCAGAGCTCAAGCGCTCCAATGAAGGGACGCAGCACGCACTGCTCCTGCCCTCATTCCAGCCGCTTATGACATCATAGGGGCCACCAGGCTGCTCCACCATGACGGACAGGGTGGGGAGGCAAGAGCACCTCACAGGTCCAGAAGATTCCAACCCCCCACCCCAACCTTCTAGAATCAGTGGGTGTTGCAATTCTACCTCAGCCAAATCCTGGAGATGCTGGCACGGGGTTGTCGTGACCAAAGCACTTGCTCTTGTTGAGCCTCGT
>NW_011195502.1:0-643 GCF_000146605.3 Meleagris gallopavo | reverse complement strand
CTGCCACCCGTCTCTCCCACACTGTCTCAGCTTACCTACAAGATGCTGCACAAGAGGATGTGAAAACCAAGGTGCTCAGGCGGTGCACAAGTGCAACAAGCGAGCTACTCAGGCAGAGCTCAAGCGCTCCAATGAAGGGACGCAGCACGCACTGCTCCTGCCCTCATTCCAGCCGCTTATGACATCATAGGGGCCACCAGGCTGCTCCACCATGACGGACAGGGTGGGGAGGCAAGAGCACCTCACAGGTCCAGAAGATTCCAACCCCCCACCCCAACCTTCTAGAATCAGTGGGTGTTGCAATTCTACCTCAGCCAAATCCTGGAGATGCTGGCACGGGGTTGTCGTGACCAAAGCACTTGCTCTTGTTGAGCCTCGTACAACTGGCCTCGGCCATCCCTCTGAAGGGCCTTCCTCCCCTCAGGCAGCTGGATATACATACACCTTCATAACTACCATCTTTTTCTCTACCTTAGTCTTGAGGCACACAGCTCAACTGTTTCAGTGCCATAAAACAACCCCATTGACGTCACGCTGCTGACACAACGTCCTTGCAAACGCAGCAGCACCTCCTGGCACCGATAGCTCCGGGGCAACAAGCACAGGGCACTGGTTGCCTTGGATGCAGTTGGAGCACGGATCC
>NW_011195501.1:0-487 GCF_000146605.3 Meleagris gallopavo | reverse complement strand
ATAGCTCCGGGGCAACAAGCACAGGGCACTGGGTTGCTTTGGATGCAGTTGGAGCACGGATCCGAGGGCTTGGTGGAAAGCGCCTTGCAGAGCCCATCGTGTCCTGCACCAGGCAGAGCGCTGCACATCTCTCCTCTCTCCAAGCTTCGGGGCTTTGAAGCTGCGCAGTGTTTCTTGGCAGTTTGTCCCCCTGAACTCCAGAGCACATTGAGCTGTTCCCTGGCAATTCCCAGCTTGCAGAGCGTCAAACACAACAAAGAAAGAAGGAAAGAAAGAGGCAAAGGCCATGGCTGTGTACAGAAGCACTCCGGAAGGCTTCAGCAGGAGAAAGAAACCTGCTGCAACAAGTCAACTAAGCAAAGGGTTTACACCTCACAGGGACAGAATTTCCCACACCAGGAGCACTGCCAGCAAACAGCACAGTATTTGGAAAGCAGCACGTCCCAATCTGCCTCCTTGCCCTGCTCTAACCGCTCAGCCAAACACA
>NW_011195500.1:0-449 GCF_000146605.3 Meleagris gallopavo | reverse complement strand
GTGTGGGCTAGATGGTCTTCAGAGAGAACTTCCAAGCCATATCATTCTGCCATTCGTTTTGCCGACGTACTCGGCACGGAGCGGACGCGTTCCGCACTGCAGCAGGGAATCGGTCGGCTTGAGGGGTAGCACCAGTAGAGAGCACTGCCGGCCGCCATTGCCCTCCGCGTGGCAGCGGCGATCTGACTCCGAGGCGGCGGAGCCAGGAGCAGCGGCGGACCACCCCCTGCATGTATAAACCTGCCGCTACGGAGCGCAGCGAGCAGGGCGAGCGTACAGGGCACGGGGCGGCAGTAGGCTGGGGTAGGGGAGCGGGGAAGGCACGGCAGCGTGCGTGGTGCCTGGAATCTCTGCCCACTAGTAGACCCGTCACCTGCCTCCGGACAACGTATCTCACCATGGTGTTATCAGGCAAAAGGCCTGGTGAGAAATACAGTGGTGACTCAGAG
>NW_011195499.1:0-524 GCF_000146605.3 Meleagris gallopavo | reverse complement strand
CCCCGGTTCCCCAGGTGCCTCTGCCAAATAGGTGTGAGGCCCTGGAACTCGAGGGAGAGGCGGATCAGGGTGCGGTGGAAGGTCCACTTGCGAGGCTGTCCCAGGCGAAGCAGTCGACCTCGCGCCTCAAGACTGCCTCCACCCGGAAGGAAAGAAGGGTGGCTGTCATTGGCAGCTCCCTGCTGAGAGGAACGGAGGGCCGTGCACATCAGCTTGACCGTACCAGTAGGGAGGACTGCTGCCTCCTTGGGGCGCGGGTCAGGGACATTTCTGGGAAACTTCCTGATCTGATTCGCCCTTCTGATTATTACCCCTTATTGCTAGTTCAGGCCGGCAGGGATGAAGTCACTGAGAAAAGCATGAGGACTATGAAAAAAGACTTCAGGGGACTTGCGCGAGTAGTTGATGGAGCGGGTGTGCAAGTGGTTTTTCTTCTGTCCCTTCAGTGGCGAGGAAGGATGGAAAGAGGATCAGGAAAACCCACGCATAAATAAATGGCTTAGAGGTCGGTGCAAACACAAGAA
>NW_011195498.1:0-501 GCF_000146605.3 Meleagris gallopavo | reverse complement strand
TGAGAGCGTGGCAGAAACAGCTGAGAATCCAGCACACGGCAACGTGCTCGTGGCGGCCAAATGACTGGAGCTCCAGGGTAGGTTGTGGGAACGATGAGAGAAGCCGCATTTCTTTGGGGCTTGCCCAGGCAGCCCTCAGGGTTTCTCCAGGCCAGGCAGAGCACGTGGCAGCACAGAGCACGTGGCAGCACAGGTGACGTCGGCCGGGTTCCTGGAGCCTTTATGCTGTCACAGTGCGTTGCCACGAGGACAGAGGGCCCTGCCCAAGGACGGCTGGCAGCTGGGTCCAGGCACCTCCTGTGTGAGCTGCGCTGCCCGCAGCCGCTCGCCATGCCCTGTGCCTCAGAGCAGCCCCGGCAGCAGACAAGCTCAGCCTCGTCCCGCTCTGGGTTGCGGTGAAGTGTTACCGTTTGGTGCGATTGGTGAGTGCTGAGTTACCCTTTGGGGTTAGGCTGGAGGCTCGAGGCTTCCCAGGTTGGGTTGTGCTTAAGGGTTACGTGC
>NW_011195497.1:0-689 GCF_000146605.3 Meleagris gallopavo | reverse complement strand
CCAAATGACTGGAGCTCCAGGGTAGGTTTGTGGGAACGATTAGAGAAGCCGCATTTCTTTGGGGCTTTGCCCAGGCAGCCCTCAGGGTTTCTCCAGGCCAGGCAGAGCACGTGGCAGCACAGAGCACGTGGCAGCACAGGTGACGTCGGCCGGGTTCCTGGAGCCTTTATGCTGTCACAGTGCGTTGCCACGAGGACAGAGGGCCCTGCCCAAGGACGGCTGGCAGCTGGGTCCAGGCACCTCCTGTGTGAGCTGCGCTGCCCGCAGCCGCTCGCCATGCCCTGTGCCTCAGAGCAGCCCCGGCAGCAGACAAGCTCAGCCTCGTCCCGCTCTGGGTTGCGGTGAAGTGCTACCGTTTGGTGCGATTGGTGAGTGCTGAGTTACCCTTTGGGGTTAGGCTGGAGGCTCGAGGCTTCCCAGATTGGGTTGTGCTTAAGGGTTACGTGCCAAGCGTTATGCATTCGGGTCAGGTTTCAAGGTTACCCTTTTGGGTGAGGGCGAAGCGTGAAGGCAAACGGTTCTGCTTTGTGTTACTGGTTTCTCTCTGGGGTTAGGCTTCAGTGTTACCAGTTTGGGTTAAGGGTTGTGCCGTTACGGAAGGGTAAAGGGCTACCATGTTGGATAAGGGGTAAGAGTTACGGGTTCCCATTTGTGGTTTGGTTTAATGGTTGCCCTTTTGGATTCGGATT
>NW_011195496.1:0-680 GCF_000146605.3 Meleagris gallopavo | reverse complement strand
AAGCTCAGCCTCGTCCCGCTCTGGGTTGCGGTGAAGTGTTACCGTTTGGTGCGATTGGTGAGTGCTGAGTTACCCTTTGGGGTTAGGCTGGAGGCTCGAGGCTTCCCAGATTGGGTTGTGCTTAAGGGTTACGTGCCAAGCGTTATGCATTCGGGTCAGGTTTCAAGGTTACCCTTTTGGGTGAGGGCGAAGCGTGAAGGCAAACGGTTCTGCTTTGTGTTACTGGTTTCTCTCTGGGGTTAGGCTTCAGTGTTACCAGTTTGGGTTAAGGGTTGTGCCGTTACGGAAGGGTAAAGGGCTACCATGTTGGATAAGGGGTAAGAGTTACGGGTTCCCATTTGTGGTTTGGTTTAATGGTTGCCCTTTTGGATTCGGATTAGGCTTTAGGATTCAGGGATACCCTTCTGCATTAGGCTCAAGATTTACCTTTCTTGGATGTGGCTAGTGGTTACCATGTGGTGTTAGCGATAAGTGTGAAGGGTCACTTTGTGTTATGAGTAAGAGCTGCCAATTCAGAGAAATCTGTAGGAATATTCGTAGGAAAAAAATAACGGAAAGAAAGAAACTGACAAAGAAGAAATCGACAAAAGTCGAGAAAACATTGGAAAGCATTGGAAAACTAAGGGAAAAAAAAAGCAAACCAAAACCTATGACACGCAAGGCAACAAAAATACAAAACA
>NW_011195495.1:0-605 GCF_000146605.3 Meleagris gallopavo | reverse complement strand
ATTGGTGAGTGCTGAGTTACCCTTTGGGGTTAGGCTGGAGGCTCGAGGCTTCCCAGATTGGGTTGTGCTTAAGGGTTACGTGCCAAGCGTTATGCATTCGGGTCAGGTTTCAAGGTTACCCTTTTGGGTGAGGGCGAAGCGTGAAGGCAAACGGTTCTGCTTTGTGTTACTGGTTTCTCTCTGGGGTTAGGCTTCAGTGTTACCAGTTTGGGTTAAGGGTTGTGCCGTTACGGAAGGGTAAAGGGCTACCATGTTGGATAAGGGGTAAGAGTTACGGGTTCCCATTTGTGGTTTGGTTTAATGGTTGCCCTTTTGGATTCGGATTAGGCTTTAGGATTCAGGGATACCCTTCTGCATTAGGCTCAAGATTTACCTTTCTTGGATGTGGCTAGTGGTTACCATGTGGTGTTAGCGATAAGTGTGAAGGGTCACTTTGTGTTATGAGAAAGAGCTGCCAATTCAGAGAAATCTGTAGGAATATTCGTAGGAAAAAAATAACGGAAAGAAAGAAACTGCAAAGAAGAAATCGACAAAAGTCGAGAAAACATTGGAAAGCAGTCAGGAAAACTAAGGGAAAAAAAGCAAACCAAACCTATGACACGCAA
>NW_011195494.1:0-425 GCF_000146605.3 Meleagris gallopavo | reverse complement strand
AGCTCCTAGAAAGCAAGATATCATTGCAAAATCGTTTGTAAAGAAAAAGACTTCAACTTCTGCATTTCCAACCCAGAGGGCTTTTTAAGTCATGCTCCAGCAACTTCTAGTCAACGCCCCCAGGGAAACGTATTCAGAGTAGCTGCCTGGCATCATGGAAAGGATGAGGGGAGTGTGAGAATTGGCTTGCACAAGTAGTTAGTACATGCAGAGATTTTCCCACAGTACCGGGTGGTGGAGTTTCCCTTATGAGCCTAGATCTTCAGAGGTGGCTGAGTGCATTTTTCTTTGTAACACCTTTCTATGGCAATAGTTCCCTTGTTGTTAATCTCCTGTAATAGCATTCTATTGCATTGGTCTTTCTGATTGTTATACATCCCATGGTAGGGGTTTGAGGGGAGGGTGGCTTTAAGGTCCCTTCCAAC
>NW_011195493.1:2387-3278 GCF_000146605.3 Meleagris gallopavo | reverse complement strand
TATGCTGAAACAGAAGATGAAAGAGAATAGTAAATAGAGCAGGTTGAAGTCAGAAAATTAAAAAAGCTCTAAAGCCTATTAAGCACCTCATCACCTTCAAATGCACGCCTTCAAGTCCAGTATCACTGACAAAAAAATACAGAAAAAAGAAAAAACCCACAATTTTCAATTTCTGGAGTTCGAAAGAAAAAGACATGTTCTGAAAAACACATAACACTTCTGCAGTTTGATACATATGTTACACCACTTTCTCCCCTCTAAAATACATAGGGCAGAGGCTGTCACAATCCTCAGCTGTCATCCTCCCTAATTTATCTTCTGCCTGCAGCCACGCTGGTGCAGCAGCTGACAAACTTGAGCAGAGGACAGCAGACCAGCTGTCACCGCGAAGCCCCGTCTGGAGAAGTACAGACTGACAGCCTCCTTAGGAGCTAAGCCATTACTTCGCATACTAAAGAGTGTTCTGGTGTTTGTTTGTAGGATTTTTGCTCATTTCTGTTTTTCTAAGTCATGCACTGAATGCAAACACTTGATTCAAAGAATTCTTTTCTTTCTTTATGTTAGGCACAGTTCCAAACACCTAGGAGACCGCTTCCTCGTGAAGAAGGGATTTTGCCTGTGAAGTGATAAAAGCTGGACACGTGAGTTTGCACCTGCTTTCCATGAAAACCTCCTTGCAACAAGAGTTGCTGGTCAGATGATACACATGATCTGAGAACTGGCAGGTACAGAAGCCTTTTTCAGTTCTCTGCACAAACAGCATCCACTGACTGAGGGAACGCACAGCTGAAGTTCAGGTGCCTGCAGCACCAAACCTCAGCAGGACCAGTCAAGCCTTTCTGCATCAGAAGCAGAAGTAGGCAAACACCAGAGCAGCAATGGATATTACAG
>NW_011195493.1:0-603 GCF_000146605.3 Meleagris gallopavo | reverse complement strand
AGCAAGATATCATTGCAAATCGTTTGTAAAGAAAAAGACTTCAACTTCTGCATTTCCAACCCAGAGGGCTTTTAAGTCATGCTCCAGCAACTTCTAGTCAACGCCCCCAGGGAAACGTATTCAGAGTAGCTGCCTGGCATCATGGAAAGGATGAGGGGAGTGTGAGAATTGGCTTGCACAAGTAGTTAGTACATGCAGAGATTTTCCCACAGTACCGAGTGGTGGAGTTTCCCTTATGAGCCTAGATCTTCAGAGGTGGGTGAGTGCTTTTTTCTTTGTAACACCTTTCTATGGCAATAGTTCCCTTGTTGTTACATCTCCTGTAATAGCATTCTATTGCATTGGTCTTTCTGATTGTTATACATCCCATGGTAGGGGTTTGAGGGGAGGGTGGCTTTAAGGTCCCTTCCAACAAAACCATGCTGTGATTCTTTGACTGCTGGGTGGTGTTAAAATAAACACCATAACAGCAGACAACCTTTTAGAACAGGCTGTCACATCTAGGAACCAGAGTCAGTAGAGAGATAAGCAGGCAGGACCTCTGGGAAAGTAGGATATATGCATGGTTGATGCTTGTTCCCTGCACACCCTGGTGATCCTCAA
>NW_011195492.1:0-1256 GCF_000146605.3 Meleagris gallopavo | reverse complement strand
CTTGAAGCAGATTTGAACTGGTAGAAGTTGGCCGTGTTTGCTTCCCTTTTTCTTCTGTCCTTGCTGATCAGAGTGAAGGGGCCGTGCATCCATTCCCCGCCTCTAGCTGCCCCCCTTCACTGTGAAGAGGACCAAGACCTTCTGGCTCAGAAGGGTGTCCATGTGCAAGGCTTAAACTTTGTGCTTCTTCCTTCTCTGCTTGCTAAAACTCAGTGTTGGGCTCATTAGGAGTCTGAGTTCTGGTTTCTTGGACAGTCCTCAGCTAAAGGCTGGAGTGCCTGTATCAGCTGTGGTGGTGCAACCTAAATCCAACTTAAATCTTCCCTGCCTCAACTTCAAACCATTTCCCCTGGTCCTGCTGTTATCTGCCCTTTCCAAGAGTTGACTCCCCTCCCTGTTTGTGGCTCTCTTTAGGTCCTGAAAGGCTGCAATGAGCTCACCCCGCAGCCTTCTCTTTCCAGGCTGAACAAGCCCAGCTCCCTCAGCCTGCCTTCGTAGGAGAGGTGCTGCAGCCCCCTGATCATCTTTGTGGCTCCTCTGGACCCTCTCCAACAGCTCCCTGTCTTTCTTGTGCTGGGGGCTCCAGCCCTGGACGCAGTGCTGCAGATGGGGCCTCACAAGAGCAGAGCAGAGGGGGACGATCACCTCCCCGTCCCTGCTGGCCACCCCTCTGCTGATGGAGCCCAGGATCCCATTTGCTTTCCCAGCTGCAGGAGCGCACTGCTGGCTCACGTTCAGCTTTTCATCCATCGAGAGCCCCAGGTCCTTCTCTGCAGGGCTGCTCTCAAGGACTGCTCCTACCAGTCTGTACGGATGCCTGGGATTCCTCCGGCCCAAGTGGAAAGCCTTGAACTCTGCCGTGTTGGCAGGTCTGAGCTTGGAGCAAAGCAGCAGGCACTTTACAGTCTCTTTTGTGTGCCTGGAGCTCCTCGGTCTCAGCTCTACCGTGAACTGTCTGCACGGCATGCAGGACCTGCCTCACTCCCACACATCGATTGGAGCAGTGTGAGCTGGTGGCTGGGCAGCTCGCATCGCTTTATGTTGTGCAGTATTTCAGTTTGGTGCCGTATCTTCTCTACATCTGCCTCAGTTCTGCCACTCTGATCTGCATGAACACAGCAATATCATCTACTGCTGCACGAACTGCTCCTTGTGCACCTAACAACACACCTGAAGCCCTTCCATGTTGCAATACCAGCCAGGCCAGGCTTCGGACCCTTTCCATTTCCTGCCTTTTGCCCTGTCCTTCCTTGCCC
>NW_011195491.1:0-728 GCF_000146605.3 Meleagris gallopavo | reverse complement strand
TGGGATTCCTCCGGCCCAAGTGGAAATCCTTGAACTCTGCCGTGTTGGCAGGTCTGAGCTTGGAGCAAAGCAGCAGGCACTTTACAGTCTCTTTTGTGTGCCTGGAGCTCCTCGGTCTCAGCTCTACCGTGAACTGTCTGCACGGCATGCAGGACCTGCCTCACTCCCCACACATCGATTGGAGCAGTGTGAGCTGGTGGCTGGGCAGCTCGCATCGCTTTATGTTGTGCAGTATTTCAGTTTGGTGCCGTATCTTCTCTACATCTGCCTCAGTTCTACCACTCTGATGTGCATGAACACAGCAATATCATCTACTGCTGCACGAACTGCTCCTTGTGCACCTAACAACACACCTGAAGCCCTTCCATGTTCCAATACCAGCCAGGCCAGGCTTCGGACCCTTTCCCTTTCCCGCCTTTTGCCCTGTCCTGCCCTGCCCTTCCTCCCTCCCTCTCTCCCTTCCCACTCTTCACTCCCTCCTTCCCTACCAGCCCGGCTCTCACTGCGTTGTCCTTTTCCCGTTATCTCCAGGTTCTGCCCACGTCCCACCGTTTCACGGGAAGCCGGCCCCGCGGCGACGGCGGGCGCGTGCGTATCGGCGTCTCCATAGCGACGGCGCCTCTGCGCGTCCGTTGCTGTGGCGACGCGCCGTCCCCGGCGAGTGACGTCATCACGCTGCCACCCGGGAAGGCGGCCCGGGTGCGGAAGCGGAGCGGGGTCCCGGGGTT
>NW_011195490.1:0-551 GCF_000146605.3 Meleagris gallopavo | reverse complement strand
AAGTACCTAAAGGAATCATCCCAAAGGCTAAGTAAGTATGGCTTAACCTGACTTCCTTGCTTTGTAACTTGGAGAAAAGCCTAGGAATATTTTAGTTGCCCTCTTTCTTCCTGTATTTTCTGGATCTGATATAAGTTTCTTTTTCCTACTGTTTTAATGGAGCTCTATGATGTCTGGAGTTAACACAATTTAGAGGCACTAAACACTCTTGTCGCTATGCAATTATTCAGTTCCTAGCATCTGAAACGAAAGTGGACATAGAGGTTACTGTTCTTTCAAACAAAGAATGTCCATTGGCTTTGTTGCTTTCTCTCACTCTAGGATCATAGAATTGTAAAATATCCTGAGTTGGAATGGATCATTGAGTTCAATTCCTTATCTTAATTTCAGCAAACACACTGACGCTGTTTAAAACACTGCCGTGAACGCTGCTGAGAAACGTAAGCACTTCATTTCTCTAAGGGAAGAGCTGTGATTTTGAGTTTGACTTTGAGATTTTGCATCTGACTGTAAATACAAATATTTTTCATAAAAAACCTATGAATCCTTTT
>NW_011195489.1:0-538 GCF_000146605.3 Meleagris gallopavo | reverse complement strand
CGGTGGAGGGGGAGTGGGGAGGGGTGGTGATGATGCCCGGGGGGACGGGGGGCTGCTGGGCCGGTCGGCTTCCCCAGGCAGCGGTTGTCTGTCTGCTGGACAATGTCCCCAAGGCTACACCCTGCTGGGGCTCGCTTCCATCCCCTGATGGATGCTGGAGGGGAGAGCGAAGGCAGAGCTGGCGCTGGGGGCTGCCAGGCCTCTCAAGCTTCCGCGAGGCAGTGGCTGCCCCCAGGCTGACCCCCTGAGGGACCGCTCCCGACCCCCGAAGGATGGTTCTGGGGGCCGGGGGTGGTGTTGATGCCCAGGGCGGCCGGGGGCTGGCAGGGGGCCGCCCTGGTGGTGCCGTGCGGCCGCTGGGCAGGTGGTCACGGTCGTTGGCATCATCTCCAGCTGCCAGGGCCCTTGAGGAGAGCAGGACGCCCGTCCGAGGGCAAGCTGTGGCCGCGGACATCGCGCTGGGCTCCATCAGCTGCAGCCAGGCGCCTGCGGAGAGAGGAACGTGCTGAGGGCACAGCAGAGCCCCTGCTCTCCTTCC
>NW_011195488.1:0-490 GCF_000146605.3 Meleagris gallopavo | reverse complement strand
GGATGCTGGAGGGGAGAGCGAAGGCAGAGCTGGCGCTGGGGGCTGCCAGGCCTCTCAAGCTTCCGCGAGGCAGTGGCTGCCCCCAGGCTGACCCCCTGAGGGACCGCTCCCGACCCCCGAAGGATGGTTCTGGGGGCCGGGGGTGGTGTTGATGCCCAGGGCGGCCGGGGGCTGGCAGGGGCCACCCTGGTGGTGCCGTGCGGCCGCTGGGCAGGTGGTCACGGTCGTTGGCATCATCTCCAGCTGCCAGGGCCCTTGAGGAGAGCAGGACGCCCGTCCGAGGGCAAGCTGTGGCCGCGGACATCGCGCTGGGCTCCGTCAGCTGCAGCCAGGCACCTGCAGAGAGAGGAACGTGCTGAGGGCACAGCAGAGCCCCTGCTCTCCTTCCTCAATGGCAAAGAGCCGCCCTCAGCTCTCAGCCCGTCTCGGGCCCAGCGCCGAGAACGGCTGCAGGAATGGCCGTGCCAATTCACACGTCTGACAGCGTCGA
>NW_011195487.1:0-894 GCF_000146605.3 Meleagris gallopavo | reverse complement strand
CAAACCACCACAACGCCCGGGGGGGAAGTGAGGACATCAGCGGCCACCCACTGTTAACAGAACCCCAGGGGAGGGCCCCAGAATCTGCCATTCTCCAACTACCACAGCAGGTGAGGCACCGGCTACCCCAGAGCTGAGACTCAGGAACACCAGATGGACCCTGGGAGGCAGAAAACAGTAAAAGCAAACATTTGCTGGGGCCCCATTATGCCACATTACTCGGAATACAAGTGAAGTGGGAAAAAAACCACCATAAACAACTGCACTCACTGATATCTCAAGACACATTTACCTCAGACACTGAGGGGTTTGAACTGAAATCACTATTTTCATCAGTAAATATTTCAAGCTTCCTATGCCCTGCCTGAACTATTACCTCTGATGAGAACTCCCCTGTTTTTTCTTCTGCTTTGCATGATTACTTGAGCTTTTACTCAGCCAGGGCTTATAAACAAGAGGAGATGCAAACCACAGAAGAGTACAGTAACAAACAAGCTACAGTGCTTGACAGAAATTCTTGACAGAAATTGAGGAAGGGGGGCCTGAGATTGCTTTCTTGAGTGAATCCCTTAACCTTAAACAAAGTCAACCTTAAACAAAGACTTCAATTGCAGACAGAAGCAAGAACTGGCACAGCTATAAATTAACCAAGACAAGCAAAGGACTCAAACAAGGAAAAAAAAAAAAAACTTACCCCATCTGAAGAGCAGAACTACAAGCACAGCCCATTCCCTGGCTCCAGGCAGCCCTTAAATGAGGTTAGGGGGGGGGGTGGAACCAGGCTCCACCTTTTGATGGTGCAAGAATTGCTTCCACCTGTTTGCTAGAGCAGAACAAGGTTTATTGACGATCAAAGCCTATGTAGTAAAAAAGAGTGCTTTTTTTTCTCTAATT
>NW_011195486.1:0-695 GCF_000146605.3 Meleagris gallopavo | reverse complement strand
CCTGCCTTCCGTGTGCGTGCTGTTCCTGATGCACGCAGGAAGCCTTGAGGTGCAAGCTCATCTTATCCTGCTGCTGCTGCTGTGCTGCGTGCACGCGCTGCCAGGCACAGTGTCCAACCCCTGTGCAGGCGCTGCCTTGCAGGAGATGGCTTTGGGTTCTAGTTTGTATGGGACTTTTGGGAAGGAGATAGAGGTGGAGCTTCTAGCGTGCCCGAAGGTGAGGAAGGCGGTTTCCAGTACTGGCAGCCAAAGCTGCCCAGGCGGGTGACTTGAGCTCCCACAGCGAGCTGTCAGCCAGTTGTTAGCTGTGAAGGTTCCCTGACCGTTTCTGAATTGCTTCTTGTAGGACTCGCGCAGTCCTGGGAGACTGAGACTTGGGAGACAGTGCAGAAACCCAAGGCAAGTGCTGCTCGGCTGAGGAAGAAAGCCAAGAAGGAAAGCAAAAAGAAATGATAAGGGCTTGAGCGAGAAGGCCCGCAGGACAGCAGAATCGGCTGGAATGCTTCTTGGGAGGTGGCACCAAAGGCAGCTGACTGAGTCGTCCGGTTTTCTGGCATGGCCGTGCGTGTCCCGTCACGGACAGTGCAGAGGAACTAAGGCAACTGGAAGGGAAGGGCCTGTGCTGCGTCCCAAGCGCAGAGGACTCGCCAGAGGCAGGAGTTGATCTGTGGCAAGAGGTGGAGACGCTGCGTTCC
>NW_011195485.1:0-504 GCF_000146605.3 Meleagris gallopavo | reverse complement strand
AGTACTGGCAGCCAAAGCTGCCCGGGCGGGTGACTTGAGCTCCCACAGCGAGCTGTCAGCCAGTTGTTAGCCGTGAAGGTTCCCTGACCGTTTCTGAATTGCTTCTTGTAGGACTCGCGCAGTCCTGGGAGACTGAGACTTGGGAGACAGTGCAGAAACCCAAGGCAAGTGCGTGCTCGGCTGAGGAAGAAAGCCAAGAAGGAAAGCAAAAAGAAATGATAAGGGCTTGAGCGAGAAGGCCCGCAGGACAGCAGAATCGGCTGGAATGCTTCCTGGGAGGTGGCACCAAAGGCAGCTGACTGAGTCGTCCGGTTTTCTGGCATGGCCGTGCGTGTCCTGTCACGGACAGTGCAGAGGAACTAAGGCAACTGGAAGGGAAGGCTTGTGCTGCGTCCCAAGCGCAGAGGACTCGCCAGAGGCAGGGAGTTGATCTGTGGCAAGAGGTGGAGACGCTGCGTTCCTTCAGGATGCGTCTCTTCAGGGCCAGGGCCGGTCTAGTACGAG
>NW_011195484.1:0-499 GCF_000146605.3 Meleagris gallopavo | reverse complement strand
TCACTCTCCCCCAAGTGAATTTCAATACATTCTAGCTGCTCTCTCACATAAAGAGCAACTCCACCACCCCGCCTAGCCAGCCGATCTTTCCTAAAAAGCACATAGCCCTCCATGACAACATTCCAGTCATGCGAGCTGTCCCACCACGTCTCCGTGATCGCAATGAGATCATGACCTTGCGATCGCACGCAGAACTCCAGCTCTTCCTGTTTATTCCCCATGCTACGCGCATTAGTATACAGGCACTTAAGAGAAGCAGCATCCCTCCACCTCTCTCCAAGCCTTTGAACTCCACTGTCTCCACCCATCAAGTCCTGTTTGGAGCCTCGAACTGCCCCCTCAGTCCCAGCGGTCGTCATTTTGTCCCCTTCCCCCTTCATACCTAGTTTAAACACCTGTCAATAAGTCCCGCCAGTTCCTCAGCTAGAACCCTCTTTCCCCGTGAAGATAGGCTGCATCCATCTGCAGCCATCATGCCAGGTGCCGAGTAAATTGCCCC
>NW_011195483.1:0-407 GCF_000146605.3 Meleagris gallopavo | reverse complement strand
CATGCTACGCGCATTAGTATACAAGCACTTAAGAGAAGCAGCATCCCTCCACCTCTCTCCAAGCCTTTGAACTCCACTGTCTCCACCCATCAAGTCCTGTTTGGAGCCTCGAACTGGCCCCTCAGTCCCAGCGGTCGTCATTTTGTCCCCTTCCCCCTTCATACCTAGTTTAAACACCTGTCAATAAGTCCCGCCAGTTCCTCAGCTAGAACCCTCTTTCCCCGTGAAGACAGGCTGCATCCATCTGCAGCCATCATGCCAGGTGCCGAGTAAATTGCCCCATGATCAAAAAAAACAAAACTCCTCCGTTTGCACCAACTCCTAAGCCATTTGTTCAAGAGATGGGTTTTTAGGCTCATCCCACTATCGTTTCCTGCCACTGAAGGTACAGATGTAATAACCACCTG
>NW_011195482.1:0-537 GCF_000146605.3 Meleagris gallopavo | reverse complement strand
AATAATTCAATTTCAAGTTTATGCACATGAAACCTGACTTAGGGATCTTAGAAGAGCAACTAATCTAGTCTCAGATAAAGAGAGTGCTGAGTCAGACTGTTAGGCATGCTGTTTTTGTACAAAGATCACGCTTACCGTTCCAATTGTTTCATGTAATTCAGAGTACTTGAGAATTTCCTGGTAGTCGCTGACAGACATCCTGGATTCTGCAAGACCTTCAGATCCTCCAAGCACCTGCAGTGAGGAAGAGCAGCAGTGTTCACATCCCACTTCGGACACACTCTTAGAAGCAGAAGGGGCAGCTCCAGCACTGCCCATCTCCTCACCAAGGCGCGTCCCCTCTCACCTAGCAGTAACAAATCGCACTGCATGGCGCTGACTTCCCTTATGCTAACAGTACAGAACACTGCTCAGAGCTTTGTGCCACACAGCAGCACCAGGGTTGGACTACAGCTTTAGAATCATAGAATCACGAGGTTGGAAATGACCTGCAAGATCATCTAGTCCTCCCACTGCCATTGCTACCACAAGCACTAA
>NW_011195481.1:0-1034 GCF_000146605.3 Meleagris gallopavo | reverse complement strand
CGGATTCTGCAAGACCTTCAGATCCTCCAAGCACCTGCAGTGAGGAAGAGCAGCAGTGTTCACATCCCACTTAGGACACACTCTTAGAAGCAGAAGGGGCAGCTCCAGCACTGCCCATCTCCTCACCAAGGCGCGTCCC
Source organism: Meleagris gallopavo (assembly GCF_000146605.3). Classification (NCBI taxonomy): domain Eukaryota; kingdom Metazoa; phylum Chordata; class Aves; order Galliformes; family Phasianidae; genus Meleagris; species Meleagris gallopavo. The sequence goes on along the minus strand of NW_011195481.1, from coordinate 895 downwards.
CTCTCACCTAGCAGTAACAAATCGCACTGCATGGCGCTGACTTCCCTTATGCTAACAGTACAGAACACTGCTCAGAGCTTTGTGCCACACAGCAGCACCAGGGTTGGACTACAGCTTTAGAATCATAGAATCACGAGGTTGGAAATGACCTGCAAGATCATCTAGTCCTCCCACTGCCATTGCTACCACAAGCACTAAACCATATCTCACAGCTCCTCATCCAGACGCCTCTTGAGCAGAGCCAGGGATGGCGACTCCACCACCTCCCTGGGCAGCCATTCCAGTGCCTGACCGCTGTCCGAGACAAAGAGTCCTTCCTTATGTCTAACCTAAACCTCCTCTGGTACAGCTTGTGGCCATTTCCTTGGGCCCTGTTTGTTGTTTGGGAGAAGAGGCCAAGCCCCTCCTCACCACAGCCTCCCTTCAGGCAGTTGTAGAGTGCAATGAGGTCTCCCCTGAGCCTCCTCTTCTCCAGACTGAATTATCCCAGCTCCCTCAGCCATTCCTCATAAGACTTGTGCTCCAGACCCCTCACCAGTTTCGTTGCCCTTCTCTGGACACGCTCCAGGGTCTCAGTGTCTTTCTTTGGGCTCCAGGGACTAAAACTGAACACGGTACTCGAGGTGCAGACTCACCACAGCTGAGTACAGGGGATGATGACCTCCCTGCTCCTGCTGGCCACACTATTTCTAATACAGGCCAGGATGCCGTTGGCCCTAACGGCCACCTGGGCACACTGCTGGCCCGTGTTCAGCCGAGCATCAACCAACACCCCCACGTCCCTTTCCTCTTCACAGTCATCCAGCCACTCAGCCCCAAGCCTGTAGCGCTGCATGGGCTTCTTGTGGCCAAAGAGCAGGACCCGGCACTCGGCTCTGTTGAGCCTCCTTGGGAA
>NW_011195480.1:0-529 GCF_000146605.3 Meleagris gallopavo | reverse complement strand
ACCTGTGCTCCAGACCCCTCACCAGTTTCGTTGCCCTTCTCTGGACACGCTCCAGGGCCTCAATGTCTTCTTTGGGCTCCAGGGACCAAAACTGAACACGGTACTCGAGGTGCAGACTCACCACAGCTGAGTACAGGGGATGATGACCTCCCTGCTCCTGCTGGCCACACTATTTCTAATACAGGCCAGGATGCCGTTGGCCCTAATGGCCACCTGGGCACACTGCTGGCCCGTGTTCAGCCGAGCATCAACCAACACCCCCACGTCCCTTTCCTCTTCACAGTCATCCAGCCACTCAGCCCCAAGCCTGTAGCGCTGCATGGGCTTCTTGTGGCCAAAGAGCAGGACCCGGCACTCGGCTCTGTTGAGCCTCCTTGGGAAGCAGCGGGAGCCTTTCCCCGTAGGCTTAAGCGGCCCAGCAGCGCTCTGCCCGTTAGCAGGGCCGTCTCAGCTCCGCTCCCACCCCGCGCGCCGCTCCGGCACAGCGCAGCCCGGCCCGTCTGCAGGCCGCCCGACGAAGGGCCGCTCC
>NW_011195479.1:0-596 GCF_000146605.3 Meleagris gallopavo | reverse complement strand
GCGGAGGTGGCAGTTGCTCCAACTGTCATGACGGAGCCTGCAGTTGCTTCAACCCTGGTGACAGGCCCTGCCGTTGCGACGGGCCCTGTGGTTGCTCCAGCCCTTACGCTCGGTGCTGGGGTTGCTCGAAGCCCTGCGATGGGCCGTGCAGTTGCTTCTGCCCTCATGACGGGCCCTGCGGTCGTGACAGGCCCTGCGACGGGCCCTGCAGCTGTTCCGGTCCCTGTGAGAGGACTTGTGGTGCAGCCACAGAACCATCTGTGCCACTGTCAGACGCCCAAGTTCACAAGACAAGAAAGCCGCTGAGAAAGTCGGCGCATTTAGTAAGGAAATCAACTTTGGTTAAGATGGGAACGGGGAAGAGGATGAGAACAAAGCCAAGCCATCGCAAGAAATCTGCGGGAAACAGCTCAGGGAGAGGCAGGGACCCGCAGTCCCCTCACAGTGTGGAAGCACAGTGGCTCTGAGGCGCTGTGAGCGGAGCCAGGGAGTGACGTGGTCAAACGCTGAAGGTACAAAGGCTGCTCTCGGGAGCGTAATCAACCAGGAACGTGGCTGACAGAGCCAGCAGACAGTGGCACGGCCGTTGGCACAGG
>NW_011195478.1:0-421 GCF_000146605.3 Meleagris gallopavo | reverse complement strand
CTTGTGGTGCAGCCACAGAACCATCTGTGCCACTGTCAGACGCCCAAGTTCACAAGACAAGAAAGCCGCTGAGAAAGTCGGCGCATTTAGTAAGGAAATCAACTTTGGTTAAGATGGGAACGGGGAAGAAGATGAGAACAAAGCCAAGCCATCGCAAGAAATCTGCGGGAAACAGCTCAGGGAGAGGCAGGGACCCGCAGTCCCCTCACAGTGTGGAAGCACAGTGGCTCTGAGGCGCTGTGAGCGGAGCCAGGAGTGACGTGGTCAAACGCTGAAGGTACAAAGGCTGCTCTCGGGAGCGTAATCAACCAGGAACGTGGCTGAACAGAGCCAGCAGACAGTGGCACGGCCGTTGGCACAGGCAGGGAGAGCAGGGAAGGCAGAGCCTCACAGAATCACAGAATGGACAGGGTTGGAAGGC
>NW_011195477.1:0-651 GCF_000146605.3 Meleagris gallopavo | reverse complement strand
CAGCTCAGGGAGAGGCAGGGACCCGCAGTCCCCTCACAGTGTGGAAGCACAGTGGCTCTGAGGCGCTGTGAGCGGAGCCAGGAGTGACGTGGTCAAACGCTGAAGGTACAAAGGCTGCTCTCGGGAGCGTAATCAACCAGGAACGTGGCTGAACAGAGCCAGCAGACAGTGGCACGGCCGTTGGCACAGGCAGGGCGAGCAGGGAAGGCAGAGCCTCACAGAATCACAGAATGGACAGGGTTGGAAGGCACCTCAAGGATCACGAATCTCCAACCCCCTTGCCTCATGCAGGGCCACCAACCTCCACATTTAGTACTAGACCAGGCTGCCCAGGGCCCCATCCAGTCTGGCCTTGAACACCTCCAGGGGCGGGGCATCCGCAACCTCTCTGGGCAGCCTGTTCCAGCACCTCCCCACTCTCTTGGTAAAGAACTTCCCCCTGATATCCAACCTAAATTTTCCCTCCTTTAACTTAAAACCATTTCCCCTTGTCCTGCCATTATCTACCTTTTCAAAGTGTTGGCTCCCCTCCTGTTTGTAGGCTTCCTTTAGATACCGAAAGGCTGCAATGAGGTCACCCAGCAGCCTTCTTTTCTCCAGGCTGAACAAGCCCAGCTCCCTCAGCCTGTCTTCGTAGGGGAGGTGCTCCAG
>NW_011195476.1:0-587 GCF_000146605.3 Meleagris gallopavo | reverse complement strand
AAGCGTAATTGTCGCTGGACACTGGGCTGGCACAAGGGTGTTCACGAGATCTGATGAATGGATTAGCCACTGTCAGGCTAGAGACTTTAGTTAACCGGTGGCCAGAGCAGAAGCTCAAGAATCTCGAGGAAAGCAAAAGCCCAGGCCCGAGGGCCTCTCCCGAGGAGCCTGAGCGGCTATCCAAGCCATTGGAAACCTGATGTGTTCGCCCCTCCCAAGTGAGCGGGTGGGGGCGGTGAAGGGTGGATGCATTAGAAAGCTCACAACAAAGGGAAACACAGAGATCCTCGATTTAACACCTTCTGTCCAAAGGCCTCACCACTCTTGCCAGTTATCCCTGCGAGTCACGGTTCAGTGGCTGAGAAGCCAGGGAAACCCTCTTATCTCCCTGGCCGGACCGCGTCCATTGACTCAGCTAACCTGAGGCCAGTTTCCCTAACCCTAATGGAATCCCTTGACGAATTGGAAGGCGTGGAAGGCTAAAGACACCCGAAAAGGAATATAAAATCAACGCTTGCTGGGTTGTTCCCTCATTTTTGAACCATATTAACAAAGCCCAAAAGGGCGAGTCGATGTCTTGTTTTATT
>NW_011195475.1:0-977 GCF_000146605.3 Meleagris gallopavo | reverse complement strand
CCCCTCCCAAGTGAGCGGGGTGGGGGCGGTGAAGGGTGGATGCATTAGAAAGCTCACAACAAAGGGGAAACACAGAGATCCTCGATTTAACACCTTCTGTCCAAAGGCCTCACCACTCTTGCCAGTTATCCCTGCGAGTCACGGTTCAGTGGCTGAGAAGCCAGGGAAACCCTCTTATCTCCCTGGCCGGACCGCGTCCATTGACTCAGCTAACCTGAGGCCAGTTTCCCTAACCCTAATGGAATCCCTTGACGAATTGGAAGGCGTGGAAGGCTAAAGACACCCCGAAAAGGAATATAAAATCAACGCTTGCTGGGTTGTTCCCTCATTTTTGAACCATATTAACAAAGCCCAAAAAGGGCGAGTCGATGTCTTGTTTTATTTTGCAGAAGATCCCCGTGGGACCTTGATTGGACACAGATGAAGGCCACAGACTTCAGCAGAAAAATCTCATTCATTGCCAGCTAACCCAACCTACACTGCTCCACGCCCAGGCAGAACGTACGAATGCTGCAGCCAGTGCTCATCCTGCAGAATAAAACTGCTTTCAGAACCAGCACAGACGTGTGGAAATGTCCTTCATCTGCTGCCAGCTATTAGCCAGGAGCAGACCTGAGGTTCCTGTTTCAGAAATCAGAGGGGAATATTTTTGACGAAACAAATGGGGAATTAAAGACAAAACTAGAGTTCATCTGGCGGGCAAGCGAGGAAGACCACTGGACGAAGTAAAAGGCTGTCGGTTGGACTGTCATGTTGCTAAAAGGACACTAGACAGTAAAAGAGGCCATGGAATAAAGGGTTGGGAACTTCATAAATCACTATCTGTGGTATATGCTAATTGCCTCACAGGTAACTGATGAATATGTACTATCAGTTGAAATAAAACGGACTCAGAATCGTGTCATCTTTGAAGCACTTATGGTGGAAATATCCCCAGTTCTTCCTGGTGCCGCTAATAAAGAATACCTGTTTCTACG
>NW_011195474.1:0-412 GCF_000146605.3 Meleagris gallopavo | reverse complement strand
CTGTTCCCCCCGAGCAGAAATAACAACAACACAGAGAACAGTCTGCTGTGGAATGTAGTTCTTCTTTTCTGGGACAGGTACCTGGAACTGGAGCATGAGCACTTTAACTCCCAGTGCACTACATAATGTTCTGATGTGGAATATCAGTAACCAAAAATACATAAAACCCTGACAATTAGCTATACAGCCAGGCTAAATCCAGTGATGCTTCCCAATTACGATGTTTTCTTATGTGTTTTTACGCTACTGAGAACAACAAAATAACAATGAGACAGAAATACTTTGTAGAGTTGCAGGCCTGAGTTCTTCTTTGGTACCACGGGGACACGGTTAAATGGCTTCCACAACTGGAGTGTAGCACAAAGGGAAAACAGAGTCTTTACAATGGATGGTTGAGGAGACAAGGAAGGGC
>NW_011195473.1:0-769 GCF_000146605.3 Meleagris gallopavo | reverse complement strand
GCCCAGCATAGAATGGGGCAGGGAACCTGATGAGACAGGATGTGGAATAGTCTCTGATACTCATTTCTTTCCTGACCTCACTGTTTATCAGTTGGACTGGGCTTCTTGGAATCCTAGGTGCCAGAGACAGGTGGGAAATGTTGGTGCAAGGCAGATGTGCTGTTGGTGAAAGAGGAGGTGATCAGGGAATACCTAAGCACACAGGATCCCGTGTTGGAAGAGGCTGACAAGTATTGTAGGATTTTAGAGTGGTTTGGGTTGGAAGGACCCTAAAGACCCTGCATTTGCACCTCCCTTGCTGTGTGCAGGGCTGTCACACAGTAGATCAGGATGCCTGGGGCCCTGGACATCTTGAACATCTGCAGGGGTGGGCAGCCACATCTTCTCTGGGCTGCCTGTTCCAGACCAGCTCCATGCCTCACATCATGATCCATGGAATGTTAGAAATTCCCTCCAAATGTTTAATGTAAATCTCTCTTTCAGTTTATTATCATTCATCCTTGTTCTATAATTCAGAAATGATGTAAGAAGTCAGTCTTGAACTTTTTTATTTGAACAAGACCACAGCTAGGAGATGTACAGAAGGCATTGTCCAGAGTAGTGCCTCCACATTTCAGATCCCCAATACAAGGAAGATGACTGCAAGTGGGAGTTGATAAAAATATGTTAACACTTTCCAACTTAAAATATGCTTGTGTGTCCTCTCTCTTTATACGCTGAAAACACTCATATTTGAGGGGATCCTGTGTCTTCTATTTTTATTTATTTT
>NW_011195472.1:0-890 GCF_000146605.3 Meleagris gallopavo | reverse complement strand
AAGAGCATCAGGTGTGAGGTATCAGCAATATTGTCTGACACTTTCAGAATGTTTGGTGAGTCATTTGAGCTGTGCTTCCTCTCAGCCGTGCTGAAGCTGGGATTGACGTTGCAATCTCTTGCAGGTGGGAGACATCGTTTGTGTTATTGATATGCCACCAAAGGAGCTGACCCCCTGGTGGAGAGGCAAGCATGGCTTCCAGGTAGGCACCAGCTTCAGACTTGAGCATGCCACTTCAGTAAAGGCAGGAATCTCAGCTTAGAGCTGCTCTGCCTGCACAGGGTGGCTTCTGCACGTCAAAGGTTTCCCTGTGTCAGTGCCAGAGGACCTTGCCTTTGGCTGCAAATGTAGAAAAATTATTATTACCTTTATGCAGGCATTGTCTGCTGGGTAGTCTTACGGAGCGCCAGGCAAGCATGTTCCAAGGAAAATGTTATGTTGCTTTTGGTTTAACAGTTCAGACGTGGGAAATGCTGCATGCAATAGTTGGCCTCTCTTTCTGTCCTTGTTACAGGTGGGATTTTCCCTGGCGAGTGTGTGGAACTGATTACTAACCAAGTTCCCGAGGCTCTCGTCAACTCAGTGCCAAAGCCAGGTACGGATGTTACATTTGATGGTGCAGGGAAGCAAAGGGGAGTCTTTTTTTGGGGTGTGTTCTGTGTGTAATACCTCCCTTATCCATCCCACGTTATCCTCTGTGTTGACGATCCTTCGTACATACCACGGGGTGTATGGCAGCTGTTTTGTAGGCAGTGAGAATGAGGGAGGGCAAAGGCAGTTCTCCTGCAAGTCAGGACGAGGCTGAGAACAGCCAGCGTCCCTGGTGGACAGATAGAGGTTTGGCTGTGCTAGTGATCTGCTTGATCAGAACGTGGCTTTTCAAGACGATC
>NW_011195471.1:0-756 GCF_000146605.3 Meleagris gallopavo | reverse complement strand
CGCCAGGCAAGCATGTTCCAGGAAAATGTTATGTTGCTTTTGGTTTAACAGTTCAGACGTGGGAAATGCTGCATGCAATAGTTGGCCTCTCTTTCTGTCCTTGTTACAGGTGGGATTTTTCCCTGGGGAGTGTGTGGAACTGATTACTAACCAAGTTCCCGAGGCTCTCGTCAACTCAGTGCCAAAGCCAGGTACGGATGTTACATTTGATGGTGCAGGGAAGCAAAGGGGAGTCTTTTTTGGGGTGTGTTCTGTGTGTAATACCTCCCTTATCCATCCCACGTTATCCTCTGTGTTGACGATCCTTCGTACATACCACGGGGTGTATGGCAGCTGTTTTGTAGGCAGTGAGAATGAGGGAGGGCAAAGGCAGTTCTCCTGCAAGTCAGGACGAGGCTGAGAACAGCCAGCGTCCCTGGTGGACAGATAGAGGTTTGGCTGTGCTAGTGATCTGCTTGATCAGAACGTGGCTTTTCAAGACGATCCTTAATCCCCAAGTTGAGCAAGCTAAGCAAGAGGAGTGCATTAAGCTCCATTGGAACGTGCAGACAGGTGGCCCAATCCTCCCGTGTTTATGACTGGACTTGGGGAAATCCTAGAATCCTCGTAGAATGTCTTGGGATGGAAGGGAATTTAAGAATCATCAAGCTTCAACCCCTGTGCCTGAGGCTGGGCTGCCAGCATCCACATTTCATGCGGGACTAGACCAGGCTGCCCACGGCCCCATCCAACCTGGCCTTGGTCTCCTCCAGGGAT
>NW_011195470.1:0-491 GCF_000146605.3 Meleagris gallopavo | reverse complement strand
CCCCCCCGTTCCCCGCCTCCACTTCCCCCGTTCTCATCGCTGCAGTCCTCTTCCGCCCCTCCCCTCAGTTCCTCCATTGCCGTCTGTCCCCGTTCCCCATTCTGACCCCCAGAGTTCCTTGTCTGTCTGTCTGTCTGTCTCCCGCTCTGATCCCTCGGGTCGCCATTCTCGCCCCCCACAAGTCTTCCCATTTTCTCCCTTAGATTCGTCCGCCCCCCGTCCCTTCTATCTGACACTCCGAGTTCCCCGTCCCCCCAAGTAGCCCCGCTCCCATTCCCCCACTCTGATCCATAGAGTCTCCTACCATCCCCCAGTCCCCTCAATTTGCCCTGCAGGGTCCCCTTTCTCCCCCCGCTCCTGACCCCATTTTCTGACCCCTAGAGTCCCCTTGTACCCCCATGCCCTCCTCCCTGCCCTCTGGAGTCCGTTCCCCTATTTTGACTCCCAGTTTCCCCCAGCTGAACCCCTTTACATCCCATAGAAGCCCCCCA
>NW_011195469.1:0-356 GCF_000146605.3 Meleagris gallopavo | reverse complement strand
AGCCCCGCTCCCATTCCCCCACTCTGATCCATAGAGTCTCCTACCATCCCCCAGTCCCCTCAATTTGCCCTGCAGGGTCCCCTTTCTCCCCCGCTCCTGACCCCATTTTCTGACCCCTAGAGTCCCCTTGTACCCCCATGCCCTCCTCCCTGCCCTCTGGAGTCCGTTCCCCTATTTTGACTCCCAGTTTTCCCCCAGCTGAACCCCCTTTACATCCCATAGAAGCCCCCCCACAACCTCCAGTTCTCCCTTCCCACTCCTCCCTCCACCCCTAGACCTCCTTTCCACTCACGTGGTCAGCCTTGTTCTTCTCTTTACATTCCCCCCGTTCCCCACAACCCCCACTCTCTCTCCCC
>NW_011195468.1:0-501 GCF_000146605.3 Meleagris gallopavo | reverse complement strand
TCCCCCTTCCACCCTTTCCTCCATCCCCAGACCCCCTTTCCACCCCACAGAAGCCTCACTAGCTCATTTCTACCCCTTCCACCCCCTGTCTCCCCCCCCCCCAGAACCCTCCTTATCCCCTCTTGGAATCATGCAGAAGGATCTGCAGGAGAAGTCCTAGAGAGGTTTGTGGGCATCCAGGTGGTTCTGGACTCACCCAGAAGAGTCTGGAGACGTCCCATGTGGGTTTTGGGGTGTCCAGGGAGTCCCCAGGTTGATCCTGTGGGCCCCTGGAAGGATCTGTAAGCTCCCACTATGGGGGCTGGGGACACTGTGAGCAGCTCGAGGACTTCCCAGGGGAAGTGGGGACAGCGCGTCAAGGTGTCACATCCCCAAAGTTGGGGACGCCCCAGAGTGTGACACCCTGAAGCTGGGGACACCCCTATGTCATCCCCACAGTGTCACAGCCCAAAGCTGCCAACAAATCTGTGTCACCCCAATGGTGTCCCACCCCAAAGTTGA
>NW_011195467.1:2621-3207 GCF_000146605.3 Meleagris gallopavo | reverse complement strand
AATGAGAAGAAGAAAAAAATAATGCCAAGAAAAGAGCAATAATGAAATGAGTGAAACAAAACGAGCAGTAAAAACATCCAAATTAGAATAAAAGAAGACAGAGCAAAGCAAAGCCAGTAAAGGCAAAGTTAAGAGGAAGCAGGCAGGCAAGCGAACAAGGATACAGACAGGGAAGGGGAGGAAAAGCAGAATGTAATGACAACAAAAAGAAAAGAGAAAAAAGAAAACCTACAAAGAATTAGAAACTGAAAGGAAAGCACAGAAAACTAATTTGAAAGAGAAGAAAAGACAAAGATCACTTTTAGAAAGGACAGAAATAAAGCAAAGCCATGGACTGGAAAGGAAAAGAACCCAGATAAAGGAAATCAATAGAAAGCAAAGTAAAAGGAGCAGGAAAGAAAAGCAAAAGGGAAAGGGTAAAAAAAGAACAACAAATTTTAGTTAAACAAAACAAAGAAATACAAAGAAAAAGCACAGAGATAGAATGCAGTATCATGGCAAACCTAAGGATTTCAAACACTCAAAGTGAAAAAAAATCTAAAACAATTAATCAAGGTAAAAAAAAATTAATTAAAAAAAAAAGAAG
>NW_011195467.1:0-814 GCF_000146605.3 Meleagris gallopavo | reverse complement strand
GGAAATAAAGCAGCCTCAATTTTGGCAGCTCGATCTTCCTGGTGGTTGCTTTGTTGTCCTTCACTGGCCCGACTGCTGGGCACATGAGCATCTCCATGGCACACCTTTACACCTCATTGCAGCCTTTCAGGACCTAAAGGGAGCCACAAACAGGAGGGGAGTCAACTCCTGGAAAGGGCAGATAACAGCAGGACCAGGGAAAATGGTTTGAAGTTGAGGCACGGAAGATTTAGATTGGATGTCAGGGGGAAGTTCTTTGCTATGAGAGCGGTGAGGTGCAGGAACAGCTGCCCAGAGAGGCTGTGGATGCCCTGTCCATCCCTGGAGGTGTTCAAGGCCAGGCTGGATGGGGCCCTGGGCTTTGACTCTGCGGGGGTGTCTCCAACGCCAACCTGTCACGCCGTTGGAGTGACAGAGAGGGGTCCCCAGCTTCGTGGTGTGACACAGGGGGGTGTCCTCAACTTTGGGGTGGGACACCATTGGGGTGACACAGATTTGTTGGCAGCTTTGGGCTGTGACACTGTGGGGATGACATAGGGGTGTCCCCAGCTTCAGGGTGTCACACTCTGGGGCGTCCCCAACTTTGGGGATGTGACACCTTGATGCGCTGTCCCCACTTCCCCTGGGAAGTCCTCGAGCTGCTCACAGTGTCCCCAGCCCCCATAGTGGGAGCTTACAGATCCTTCCAGGGGCCCACAGGATCAACCTGGGGACTCCCTGGACACCCCAAAACCCACATGGGACGTCTCCAGACTCTTCTGGGTGAGTCCAGAACCACCTGGATGCCCACAAACCTCTCTAGGACTTCTCCTGC
>NW_011195466.1:0-554 GCF_000146605.3 Meleagris gallopavo | reverse complement strand
CTTTTCAGCTACTTTTGTAATGGCTGAAACACAAGTTCGCAGAGGGCTTAAATGTAACTCAAAGTCTTGAAGTTGATTAACCAATTCACTTATAAGGGGTCTTCTTTCCCCTCTGCCATACATTGCTGCAAATGTGCTGGCGTACCTTTCTGGTGCGGTCTTTGTGAATGTACGCCACATGTTTGGTGTACACCTGACTCTCTCGGGATCATGCTCTTGGTCTGGCTCGTCAGGAATGAAATCGGGGCTATGTAGCATTTCCACCACAGCATGTTCTCTTAAATAACAGATGCCTTCTTCCATATCAGCCCATTCTTTTTCTCAGGCATCAGATCATCTTTGAAGGGGTATCTTTCTTTTACAGCTAACAACATCTGCTTCCAGAGGGTAAAGGCCTGGTTCTGGCATGTACTAATACCTCTGTCAATGGCTGAGTCCCTAGCAATGCTACCCAGTTGGCGAGCTTCTCTACTATCCAGCCACACACTGTTGGCCCCATTGTCCCAACATCGAAGTAACCAAGTGGCAATAGGCTCATTTGGGTGACATGAAAA
>NW_011195465.1:0-618 GCF_000146605.3 Meleagris gallopavo | reverse complement strand
ACATGTTTGGTGTACACCTGACTCTCTCGGGATCATGCTCTTGGTCTGGCTCGTCAGGAATGAAATCGGGGCTATGTAGCATTTCCACCACAGCATGTTCTCTTAAATAACAGATGCCTTCTTCCATATCAGCCCATTTCTTTTTCTCAGGCATCAGATCATCTTTGAAGGGGTATCTTTCTTTTACAGCTAACAACATCTGCTTCCAGAGGGTAAAGGCCTGGTTCTGGCATGTACTAATACCTCTGTCAATGGCTGAGTCCCTAGCAATGCCACCCAGTTGGCGAGCTTCTCTACTATCCAGCCACACACTGTTGGCCCCATTGTCCCAACATCGAAGTAACCAAGTGGCAATAGGCTCATTTGGGTGACATGAAAAAGTCTTTTCTCAGACTTCGAATTTCATTCATTTTCAGAGATCGATCAACAATGGTAACGATATCTTGCTCACCTCTTACTCTTTCGGGACTTCTTGTTGCCCTCATTGGCGTCGGTGACCGTGGTCTTACTGAGGGCCCCTCCCTGGACTTAGGGGTGCTTCTTGTGGATCTTGGAGCCACCCCTCTGGACCTCTGTCCTCTTCTTTCTTCTCTTCTAATTGAGTCGAGTATTCGTTTC
>NW_011195464.1:0-905 GCF_000146605.3 Meleagris gallopavo | reverse complement strand
GGCATCAGATCATCTTTGAAGGGGTATCTTTCTTTTACAGCTAACAACATCTGCTTCCAGAGGGTAAAGGCCTGGTTCTGGCATGTACTAATACCTCTGTCAATGGCTGAGTCCCTAGCAATGCCACCCAGTTGGCGAGCTTCTCTACTATCCAGCCACACACTGTTGGCCCCATTGTCCCAACATCGAAGTAACCAAGTGGCAATAGGCTCATTTGGGTGACATGAAAAGTCTTTTCTCAGACTTCGAATTTCATTCATTTTCAGAGATCGATCAACAATGGTAACGATATCTTGCTCACCTCTTACTCTTTCGGGACTTCTTGTTGCCCTCATTGGCGCCGGTGACCGTGGTCTTACTGAGGGCCCCTCCCTGGACTTAGGGGTGCTTCTTGTGGATCTTGGAGCACCCTCTGGACCTCTGTCCTCTTCTTCTTCTCTTCTAATTGAGTCGAGATTCGTTTCTATTTCCGTCCTCTTACAGGGGCAACTGACATCAATTGTGGTGCTTCCTGTAGTTGATCAGGTCGGTCAGTTCCAGTGCTCTCATCCTCCAGTTCAGCTTGGAGCCTGTCTCGTTCGATGATGAGAGTATCTAGCTCAGATTGGAGGGTGTCTTGTTGAGATTGAAGACTGTTGAGTTTGGATTGCAGGGAGTCTCTCTCAATTCGGAGGGCATCTCTCTCAGATTGGAGGCTGTTTCTCTCGACCAGGAGACTCTCTCGCTCATTTTGCACTGTTTCCCTGAGACCCTCCTTTTCAATTTCACAAACTCTCTCCCTCTCCAGGATAGTATTGAATAAGGCCCGGTAAGCATTAGCCAGGCCCCAAATAATTTGGGCCTCCTCAGATCTTCCTGAGCCGCGACATTCCTGTCTCAAATATCTGTTTAAATTTTCAGGGTCT
>NW_011195463.1:0-449 GCF_000146605.3 Meleagris gallopavo | reverse complement strand
AATGATGAGAGGCACTCAAGCTCTGCCCGTAGGATAAAACATGGTATAAAAAATAGCTGAAGAGAGGGGGGAAGATGAGGGAAGCAACCATCGGAGGGAAGTCAGAAGAGCTGATCCTTCTGGGATCGGTCAGCAGGCAGAGCCCCTCTTCCCCCAGCAGAGACACCAGCCAGGAGAGAGGTGCACACGCTCAGTTACGCTGAGTGCTGCCCTGGGGACATCTCAGAAATCTCTATGGAGCTGTTCTCTAACTTAGCCTGCCTGTGGCCAGGCTGTGCTACTCGTAATTCCTTGCACGTGTCATGGTTTTATGGTTTTTTGGTTCTCAGTATTCCGCATCAAAACATCATGTAGTGTACTGGGAGTTCAAGTGTTAATGCTCCAATTCCAGGCACCTATCCCTATACATTACGGAAGTCCTGGGATCTGGCCCTTCCGGGTGGGGCGGT
>NW_011195462.1:0-593 GCF_000146605.3 Meleagris gallopavo | reverse complement strand
TGTGACTCGGTCTCGGGAACTCTCCCTCTCCTATCTTATTTGATTTCTTAGTGTCAATTTCAATCAGATTGTATTATATTGTGTTATCGTGCATTCCGGTATCATAGTTAGTAAAATAAGTTTTCCTCCATAGATTGTTGCCGCTGTTTTTGTTTTCCTCTCTTCCTTCCTATTTTGTGGGGTGGGGAGGGGAGGGCAGGGGCCTACTGCCCCCCTGTCAATTAACTGGATCAATTTACGGGTGTAAATTGCTCTAGTTAACTCTATGACGACATGCTTTGCAGACAGTACAGAGGCTTGGTGTAGCCACTGCTTTGATAAACTGGAGCATTTACAGACTGAGCTGTGGGAGTTCTGACCCAGCACTGCGAGGCGAATAACGAGGAGGTGGTGCAGCAGCTCATGAGTGCTGCTGGACAAATCAGGCCGTGCACTCCTTGTGAGTCCATAATTGTGATTGTTTATGACTGCAATGAGACATGGAGCACTGAGTTGGGCTGGCTTGTGCTGCCCTGTAAGTGCCAAGGACTCACCTCTGCACGTGCAGCAGCAGCTCTCAGAGAAGCCTTCTTCTATTTCCGCTCTCCTCTCTT
>NW_011195461.1:0-697 GCF_000146605.3 Meleagris gallopavo | reverse complement strand
ATGCATTGTAATTATTGGCAAGACTTACTTTTCCTGTGGAGCTCAAGCCCTCATGAGTGACAGGGATGGGGGGCTGCAAGGGGATTCTGGTGCTAAGCTGAAAATCTATCCAGAACAAATCTGTCCTCCTGATCTAAAAATATAGGCTAAAGGAAACAAGACGTATATTCATCATTACACTGACTACACTAGAGTGTGCTTTGGTGCACACGTGCATCTAGAGGCATCGCTAAGAATTTGATTGCTCCAACCAATCCTTCAGCAACTCAGTAATTCAAGATACCTAACAAAGATTGAGGCTCACTGGGCCATGGGCAAAGCAGGGAGCACATAGGAGGAAACAGGAGTTCAACTCCAGCTCTTCTACACAAAAGACAGGGCGTGCTGAACCAGCACCACGGGAGGAGTTACGACACAGCTGAACAGCTTACAGAGACCTGAGAGTGCCAAAGGACGGTGCCAGGGTAACTCTCACCATTCCTTTGCAGGGTCTTACGGATGCTTCGGATGCTGATTCCCACCGCCTCTGTCATTTGTAGGAAGTCCAGGCGACAAAATGCTCATTTTGTCTGGGTAACGCTTCTGTGGTTCCGTGGGTATGACTGGAAAAAAAAAAAAAGAAAGAAAAGATAAGAAGAGCACGCCACCCTGCAAAAACTTAGCACTCTGCTGTTCTTGTCAGCAGGACATCTCAGAT
>NW_011195460.1:0-773 GCF_000146605.3 Meleagris gallopavo | reverse complement strand
GAGTCCTCATGTGGGTCTGAGTGGTCCTGGAGTCATCCAGTCATCAGAGACATCTCTGGGGATTTCCCAGAGAGGACTTGGAGGGTCCAGGAGGTCCTCACGTTGATCCAGGGGTTCCTCGGATTCATCCAGAAGGGTCTGCAGCTGTCCCAGAATGATCCTGTGGGATCTGGGGGGTGTCCTCAGGTGGGTTCAGAGGGTCTTGTTGTCTTCTGGAAGGGTCTGGAGATGTCCCAGAGGTGTCTTGGGGTTCCCAGGGGGTCCCCAGGGGTGCGTGGAGTCCTCCAGAGGTCTCCAATGGGGATTTGGAGGACAACCTCACAGAGCAACACGTTCTCGCTTGTGTCACCCGTGACACAGGGTGACCTCGATGTGGAACAGCTGTGACGCAGTGTCCCCAGTCCCTGGCTGTCACTCTTGTTACCGTCATCTGGTGTCACCAGCACTTGTGTGTCACCATCTCTGGGGTGACACCATTCCCTGTGCTCTGACCACCACATGTGGGCAGCCACAGGCGGCCCCGTGTTGTCACCGTGCTGTCACCGTGGTAAGCCTCTCACTGTCCTTTGTCACCCCTCCAGACCTGCCTCCAGCCGGACCCGGTGACACCAGAGCCCTCTGGCGCTGTCACCATCGTCTGCCACGAGGACGGGGACACGCACGGTGGTGAACTCTGTGCCCCCACCAGCCAGCGTCAGGTGTCACCGTCATGCGGAGGGGACAGAAGGCCCCCTGGGGACGTTGTACCACAGTTGGTGACCAGCTGAAGGACT
>NW_011195459.1:0-607 GCF_000146605.3 Meleagris gallopavo | reverse complement strand
TATCCATCATATCCTCCCCACAGCCATCTCAGATCCATCCCACATCCTCTTCCCATCACCTCCCCCATATCCGCATCCATCCCATGTCCATTCCATATACTTATCCCATCCCGTTATCATCCCAGTCCCATCCCATATCCGTATTTCATCCCCAATCATCCCATGTTGATCCCATGTCCATCGCATATAGATTCCATTTTCCAATCTCCCATTCCATATTCTTCCCATATACATATCCTCACACCCCAATCCTATAGGGAGCATTGGGGAGGGCTTCGGTGGGGCTTTGGGAGTCTACGTGGGGGTATGAGGTGGGCTATGGAAGGTAAGGGTGCCTCTGAGAGCTGGTCAGCATTTAAACAGCTCTTCTTCCAAGCTCAGGATCGGTGCGTCCCTGTGAGCAAGAAATCGGGAAAAGGTGGCAGGAGACCTGTGTGGATGAGCAAGGAGCTCATGCGCAAGCTCGAAGGAAAGAAGAAGGTCCATGAAATGTGGAAAAAGGGTCTGACCACTTGGGAAGAATATAGGAATGGAGTCAGGGCCTGCAGGGATGCAACGAGGAAGGCTAAATCCCGTCTGGAATTGAATCTGGCTAAAGTGATAAAGG
>NW_011195458.1:0-471 GCF_000146605.3 Meleagris gallopavo | reverse complement strand
AGAGAGAACGTGGGCCCCTTACTAAGTGAGGGGGGGTTCTGGTAACGGGGGATGCTGAGAAGGCAGAGATACTGAATGCCTTCTTTACTTCCGTCTGCAGTGAAAAGGCTCTCCCGCAGGAATCCCACAGCCTGGAGGTTAGTGAGAGGGTCTGGGGAATGGGAGACTTCCCTTTAGTCAGGAAAGAGGACGTGCGTGAGTGCCTAGGCAGTACTGAGGTCCACAAGTCCATGGGACCTGATGGGGTGCATCCAGGTGTGCTGAGGGAGCTGGTGGAGGTCATTGCCGAACCGCTCTCCATCATTTTTGAGAGGTCTTGGATAACAGGGGGAGATCCCTGAAGACTGGAGGATAGGCCAATGTCACTCCGGTCTTCAAAAAGGGCAAGAAGGAAGAGCTGGGTAATTATAGGCCTGTCAGCATCACCTCCGTCCCTGGAAAGGTGATGGAACAGCTTGTGCTGGATACCAT
>NW_011195457.1:0-490 GCF_000146605.3 Meleagris gallopavo | reverse complement strand
GGGAGACTTCCCTTTAGTCAGGAAAGAGGACGTGCGTGAGCGCCTAGGCAGTACTGAGGTCCACAAGTCCATGGGACCTGATGGGGTGCATCCAGGTGTGCTGAGGGAGCTGGTGGAGGTCATTGCCGAACCGCTCTCCATCATTTTTGAGAGGTCTTGGATAACAGGGGAGATCCCTGAAGACTGGAGGATAGCCAATGTCACTCCGGTCTTCAAAAAGGGCAAGAAGGAAGAGCTGGGTAATTATAGGCCTGTCAGCATCACCTCCGTCCCTGGAAAGGTGATGGAACAGCTTGTGCTGGATACCATCTCCAGACAGCTGGGAGAAAAGGAGGTTATCAGGAGTAGTCAGCATGGGTTCACCAAGGGGAGGTCGTGCTCGACCAACCTGGTGGCCTTCTACGATGCTGTCACATGCTGGGTGGATGGGGGAAGAGCGGTAGATGTAATCTACCTTGATTTTAGTAAAGGCATTTGATACTGTCTGCCA
>NW_011195456.1:0-903 GCF_000146605.3 Meleagris gallopavo | reverse complement strand
CATGTTTGATACGGCAAGAACTAACCACATGAAACTGCTAAACAACAGGTTGCTAGGAGCTCTGAAATGACTAGTGTGTTATTGCAAAGCTGCTTCACTACCAGGAAGTTGCTGAAAGCTGCTCTTCCCAGTACTTCTAGGAACTCAAAATTCCAGAATGAGGCTTAGCTGTGAAGCAACTTAGTTCAGAACAAAATACAACACTCCAAAGTATTCAAGATAAATTTAGCTGAACATTCTACAAAACATAAATGGTATGCACTGTAATTTTGAAAAAAAAACCTCTTTAGCTCTTCAGAAATTACTGGCTTTTCTGCCAGCAAACTTAGCAAAGATTTGTTTTAAGTTCAAACATGTCACATTTCATTCTCCTTCACTTCTAACGCACAAAGGCTTCTCTGTTCTCATCCAATTTTACTAATACAATTAAAAGCATTTGAGGAAGACTCCACCACTTCCATCTCTTTTCTAGTCTTACAAGAAGTCATCCGTTTCCATCTTTAGCTACTTCTCCCAATTCCTCTCTCACTTTGTTAATGACTCATTCATGTCATATTAAATGTATGTTTTGCAATAAAGCTACACTGATTTTTTATGGCACAATTGTCACTGAGTTACGCTGCAATACTAAGAAAATGCAAAAATCGATTTATAAATTGCCTATTCTAAGAAAACAGAATGCAACTGTAGCAGACCTAGCAGAAATAATGTGCTAAGAATTCTAGCAAGTGCTCAACTGGAAAAGTCTGCTTTCTCAGGGCTTAAGTCCCTCACAGCACAAAATGCTGCTTGAGGAACACAGAATGAAAGAATTGAAGAATCACAGAAGCAGAACGTAGACTTAAAAGTAGGACAAAAAAGCAAAATCTTCCACATGATCTCTCCCATGCCCAAGTTTAGCTC
>NW_011195455.1:0-529 GCF_000146605.3 Meleagris gallopavo | reverse complement strand
TTGCCTATTCTAAGAAAACAGAATGCAACTGTAGCAGACCTAGCAGAAATAATGTGCTAAGAATTCTAGCAAGTGCTCAACTGGAAAAGTCTGCTTTCTCAGGGCTTAAGTCCCTCACAGCACAAAATGCTGCTTGAGGAACACAGAATGAAAGAATTGAAGAATCACAGAAGCAGAACGTAGACTTAAAAGTAGGACAAAAAAGCAAAATCTTCCACATGATCTCTCCCATGCCCAAGTTTAGCTCTCCTACTGGCAGTTACTCCCTACTGTATACCTAGAACTGGGCAGAATGAATGATGCTTTGGAGGATAACTACTTAGTTTTTGGTGATTATGCATCACCACAAAATCTTGGCAAAATAAAAATGGCACATTTGCAGCAGTAGCAAACTGCAGAAAATTGGCTTAGGTGAGCATGACTATTATTCATTAAATGACTCCTGTGAACATTTGTCTCAATTTTAAATACCATTTGAAAATGGTCCATCTTAAATTAATTTGAAGAAGTTTCCCCAACTCTCTTAATG
>NW_011195454.1:0-632 GCF_000146605.3 Meleagris gallopavo | reverse complement strand
AAAAAAGCAAAATCTTCCACATGATCTCTCCCATGCCCAAGTTTAGCTCTCCTACTGGCAGTTACTCCCTACTGTATACCTAGAACTGGGCAGAATGAATGATGCTTTGGAGGATAACTACTTAGTTTTTGGTGATTATGCATCACCACAAAATCTTGGCAAAATAAAAATGGCACATTTGCAGCAGTAGCAAACTGCAGAAAATTGGCTTAGGTGAGCATGACTATTATTCATTAAATGACTCCTGTGAACATTTGTCTCAATTTTAAATACCATTTGAAAATGGTCCATCTTAAATTAATTTGAAGAAGTTTCCCCCAACTCTCTTAATGTGAAAGTGCAGGCACTGTGATAAATTTGCATTAAAATGTATGGTACGTGAAGTATGTAAAATTTGTAAGCAAAATTACAGAATTAATTGATGCGTTAGGACCCTGTGGAGGTCATCTGGTCCCAACACTTACTCAAGCAGGGGCACCTACAGCAGGTTGCCCAGGACCATGTCCAAATTGCTTTTGAGCATCTTTGTGGAAGAGACTCCGCAGCCAATCTGGCCAACCTGTGATAGTGCTCAGTCACACACATACCATGGAAGTGTTTCCTGGCACTCATAGGGAACATCCTGTGTTCTA
>NW_011195453.1:0-421 GCF_000146605.3 Meleagris gallopavo | reverse complement strand
GCCTCGTCCATGACTGTCCCACGCCGTCCCCCCTGCCATGGTGGCACAACCGCAGCGCGGTGCCACCGTCATTGAAGAGGTGACGAGGAGGGGCACAGGGAGGGGGGCTGGGGACAGTCGGGGACATGTGGGGTCTGCATGGGTGTGACGTGGGGTCGCTGGTGTCACCGTGGTATCCTCCAGCTTCTTTGGTGTCTCACGGGCAGTCCAGGAGTTTGGTCTGGCCAGGTTCAACAGCAACGTGGCCAAGAGCACTAAAGGATTTGAATACGTGCTTGCAAGGAGGCTAGCAAGTATTGTCACCTTCAGTGGGCGATATTGGGTGTCACTGTCACCAGGTGTCACCGTCACTCAAAGTGTCACCGTCACGCAGGGTCCACCCCACAGACCACATTGTTCCCGCGGGGCGGGGGTGCCACCC
>NW_011195452.1:0-925 GCF_000146605.3 Meleagris gallopavo | reverse complement strand
GTCCATGACTGTCCCACGCCGTCCCCCCTGCCATGGTGGCACAACCGCAGCGCGGTGCCACCGTCATTGAAGAGGTGACGAGGAGGGGCACAGGGAGGGGGGCTGGGGACAGTCGGGGACATGTGGGGTCTGCATGGGTGTGACGTGGGGTCGCTGGTGTCACCGTGGTATCCTCCAGCTTCTTTGGTGTCTCACGGGCAGTCCAGGAGTTTGGTCTGGCCAGGTTCAACAGCAACGTGGCCAAGAGCACTAAAGGATTTGAATACGTGCTTGCAAGGAGGCTAGCAAGTATTGTCACCTTCAGTGGGCGATATTGGGTGTCACTGTCACCAGGTGTCACCGTCACTCAAGTGTCACCGTCACGCAGGGTCCACCCCACAGACCACATTGTTCCCGCGGGGCGGGGGTGCCACCCCTTACTTTTGTAATTAAGGTTTATTTTTTGATAAGGAGGGATTGGGGGATGCCCCCCCACCAGCCCCCTGCAAATAATAAAGGGCAGAGGAGCAGCTGTGGGGCTCCACGTCTCACAGTGGAGGGGGAACTTTGAGGACAGAGGTCACTGCACTTCTCTTTTACATGTATGACACATGAGGCACTTACTAGAATATGCAATTAACCCTGAGTTCCTAAAATCAGGATGTATTTCTCTCCTCGGAACACAGTTCCAAATGAACTGTTAGTATAATTTCAGAAATGTCCTTAGGATATTTTATGTACATCTATAACACTAACAGGTGATCTTAGTGCAGGTAGAGTTCCATATAAAACCCGGGCTTCGTTATCAATGCTGGATTTCATCTTGGTAAGGACGCTTTGAATAGGTGAAATGTAGACAGGCATCAACTCCCGGGTCACCTCATTCAGTGCATCCTGACGTGGCATTTTGACTCATGTGGTGACCTTCACGCACAACGAATGTGGT
>NW_011195451.1:0-391 GCF_000146605.3 Meleagris gallopavo | reverse complement strand
CTGACGTGGCATTTTGACTCATGTGGTGACCTTCACGCACAACGAATGTGGTACTCAGACATGATTTGAGCCAGAATGTGCTGTGCCCACATTCAGAAGTTGGGATTATACACTATGCTTTCCAAAACCTTGACGTTCTGGGGCCGCCTTCCGTGGGGGTGCTGGGATGGGGGGGACGGGCAGCAGCGCAGGAGCCGGGCGAGGGCGTGAGGAAGCGGTGCTCTGCAGGGCCGTGGCTCTGCTGCTGGCCGAGCGCGCTCTGCGCCCGAGGGTGTCCCAGGGGGAGCTCAGAAGATGGGTGCTGGGAAAAGCGGGAGCCTTTCTGCTCCGGCTTCCTGCTGCTCCCGCAGATGGATCCCGGTTCCGGCGGAGACCCCGGCCGGAGCCCGGA
>NW_011195450.1:0-531 GCF_000146605.3 Meleagris gallopavo | reverse complement strand
TCAGCTTCTTCTAACATGCGAATGTTGCGCCTGGTCCGTAGGCGTTCTGTCTCCCCCAGATCAGCAACTATCCGAGCAGCCTGCTGAACTACGGTTTCCGAGGTCACCAGAGGGTTTAATATCGAAACCAAGGTCCCATATAGGTGGGAAGGGGCCTCTTGGAAAATTAAATCTCGCATGCCCGCCGAGAACTGGATCATATCCGGGCTATCCTACGAGTCTTCATATATTGCTTCTCTCATGCCTAAGTCGCGAATGTAGTTTTGAAGGTCCTCCATGGAGGACCATAGTCCTATGTTTAGGGGAATATCTGTTTTATTTGGCCAGACCATCCGGCACGCTGCCATTAACCAATCTATTATTGAGTGGTTCTCATTGCTATACTGGATGGCAGCGTATAGTCTCTGCCTGACAGCAGGATGTAATGCTATGGTGGCCAGCTTTGACATTTTCCGGCCCCATTTAACCCATAACACTTTCTGCTCCTGAATCCCATAACCTGAGCAGCCATGCAGGTATACTCTCTCTCGG
>NW_011195449.1:0-505 GCF_000146605.3 Meleagris gallopavo | reverse complement strand
CTATCCGAGCAGCCTGCTGAACTACGGTTTCCGAGGTCACCAGAGGGTTTAATATCGAAACCAAGGTCCCATATAGGTGGGAAGGGGCCTCTTGGAAAATTAAATCTCGCATGCCCGCCGAGAACTGGATCATATCCGGGCTATCCTACGAGTCTTCATATATTGCTTCTCTCATGCCTAAGTCGCGAATGTAGTTTTGAAGGTCCTCCATGGAGGACCATAGTCCTATGTTTAGGGGAATATCTGTTTTATTTGGCCAGACCATCCGGCACGCTGCCATTAACCAATCTATTATTGAGTGGTTCTCATTGCTATACTGGATGGCAGCGTATAGTCTCTGCCTGACAGCAGGATGTAATGGTATGGTGGCCAGCTTTGACATTTCCGGCCCCATTTAACCATAACACTTTCTGCTCCTGAATCCCATAACCTGAGCAGCCATGCAGGTATACTCTCTCTCGGCCTCTGCCAAAATCGCTGCACCAGGTCCATTAGTAGGAGTGTA
>NW_011195448.1:0-553 GCF_000146605.3 Meleagris gallopavo | reverse complement strand
AACTACGGTTTCCGAGGTCACCAGAGGGTTTAATATCGAAACCAAGGTCCCATATAGGTGGGAAGGGGCCTCTTGTAAAATTAAATCTCGCATGCCCGCCGAGAACTGGATCATATCCGGGCTATCCTACGAGTCTTCATATATTGCTTCTCTCATGCCTAAGTCGCGAATGTAGTTTTGAAGGTCCTCCATGGAGGACCATAGTCCTATGTTTAGGGGAATATCTGTTTTATTTGGCCAGACCATCCGGCACGCTGCCATTAACCAATCTATTATTGAGTGGTTCTCATTGCTATACTGGATGGCAGCGTATAGTCTCTGCCTGACAGCAGGATGTAATGGTATGGTGGCCAGCTTTGACATTTCCGGCCCATTTAACCCATAACACTTTCTGCTCCTGAATCCCATAACCTGAGCAGCCATGCAGGTATACTCTCTCTCGGCCTCTGCCAAAATCGCTGCACCAGGTCCATTAGTAGGAGTGTATGGTCTGGCTGTCACATGCAAATACGTTTTGGCAGGGGGCCATTGGTCAGGGGGCACCCCTGCCGGT
>NW_011195447.1:0-535 GCF_000146605.3 Meleagris gallopavo | reverse complement strand
TTCCGAGGTCACCAGAGGGTTTAATATCGAAACCAAGGTCCCATATAGGTGGGAAGGGGCCTCTTGGAAAATTAAATCTCGCATGCCCGCCGAGAACTGGATCATATCCGGGCTATCCTACGAGTCTTCATATACTGCTTCTCTCATGCCTAAGTCGCGAATGTAGTTTTGAAGGTCCTCCATGGAGGACCATAGTCCTATGTTTAGGGGAATATCTGTTTTATTTGGCCAGACCATCCGGCACGCTGCCATTAACCAATCTATTATTGAGTGGTTCTCATTGCTATACTGGATGGCAGCGTATAGTCTCTGCCTGACAGCAGGATGTAATGGTATGGTGGCCAGCTTTGACATTTCCGGCCCATTAACCATAACACTTTCTGCTCCTGAATCCCATAACCTGAGCAGCCATGCAGGTATACTCTCTCTCGGCCTCTGCCAAAATCGCTGCACCAGGTCCATTAGTAGGAGTGTATGGTCTGGCTGTCACATGCAAATACGTTTCGGCAGGGGGCCATTGGTCAGGGGGCACCCC
>NW_011195446.1:0-484 GCF_000146605.3 Meleagris gallopavo | reverse complement strand
CATATACTGCTTCTCTCATGCCTAAGTCGCGAATGTAGTTTTGAAGGTCCTCCATGGAGGACCATAGTCCTATGTTTAGGGGGAATATCTGTTTTATTTGGCCAGACCATCCGGCACGCTGCCATTTAACCAATCTATTATTGAGTGGTTCTCATTGCTATACTGGATGGCAGCGTATAGTCTCTGCCTGACAGCAGGATGTAATGGTATGGTGGCCAGCTTTGACATTTCCGGCCCATTAACCATAACACTTTCTGCTCCTGAATCCCATAACCTGAGCAGCCATGCAGGTATACTCTCTCTCGGCCTCTGACCAAAATCGCTGCACCAGGTCCATTAGTAGGAGTGTATGGTCTGGCTGTCACATGCAAATACGTTCGGCGAGGGGGCCATTGGTCAGGGGGCACCCCTGCCGGTCTATCTTGCACCTTTTCGTTTTTGAGTTATAATAGGACGGAGTTGCAGGGGATCCGCCATGACTGGA
>NW_011195445.1:0-491 GCF_000146605.3 Meleagris gallopavo | reverse complement strand
ATCCGGCACGCTGCCATTTAACCAATCTATTATTGATGGTCTCATTGCTATACTGGATGGCAGCGTATAGTCTCTGCCTGACAGCAGGATGTAATGCTATGGTGGCCAGCTTTGACATTTCCGGCCCATTAACCATAACACTTTCTGCTCCTGAATCCCATAACCTGAGCAGCCATGCAGGTATACTCTCTCTCGGCCTCTGCCAAAATCGCTGCACCAGGTCCATTAGTAGGAGTGTATGGTCTGGCTGTCACATGCAAATACGTTTCGGCGGGGGGCCATTGGTCAGGGGGCACCCCTGCCGGTCTATCTTGCACCTTTTCGTTTTTTGAGTTATAATAGGACGGAGTTGCAGGGGATCCGCCATGACTGGAACCTCTAGGTCTGATTTGGAACTCCCGTTTTCCTCTTGAACCAAGTCCGCTACTTCAGAGATATGACTGTCGTCTATTGAAATACTACGGACCTGGCCTAGAGACTGTAAAACTGGT
>NW_011195444.1:0-514 GCF_000146605.3 Meleagris gallopavo | reverse complement strand
CACGCTGCCATTACCAATCTATATTGAGTGGTTCTCATTGCTATACTGGATGGCAGCGTATAGTCTCTGCCTGACAGCAGGATGTAATGCTATGGTGGCCAGCTTTGACATTTCCGGCCCATTAACCATAACACTTTCTGCTCCTGAATCCCATAACCTGAGCAGCCATGCAGGTATACTCTCTCTCGGCCTCTGCCAAAATCGCTGCACCAGGTCCATTAGTAGGAGTGTATGGTCTGGCTGTCACATGCAAATACGTTTCGGCGGGGGGCCATTGGTCAGGGGGCACCCCTGCCGGTCTATCTTGCACCTTTTTCGTTTTTTGAGTTATAATAGGACGGAGTTGCAGGGGATCTGCCATGACTGGAACCTCTAGGTCTGATTTGGAACTCCCGTTTTCCTCTTGAACCAAGTCCGCTACTTCAGAGATATGACTGTCGTCTATTGAAATACTACGGACCTGGCCTAGAGACTGTAAAACTGGTTTTTTCCCATCAATACATTAAGTTCTTGC
>NW_011195443.1:0-748 GCF_000146605.3 Meleagris gallopavo | reverse complement strand
AGCGTATAGTCTCTGCCTGACAGCAGGATGTAATGGTATGGTGGCCAGCTTTGACATTTCCGGCCCATTAACCATAACACTTTCTGCTCCTGAATCCCATAACCTGAGCAGCCATGCAGGTATACTCTCTCTCGGCCTCTGCCAAAATCGCTGCACCAGGTCCATTAGTAGGAGTGTATGGTCTGGCTGTCACATGCAAATACGTTTCGGCAGGGGGCCATTGGTCAGGGGGCACCCCTGCCGGTCTATCTTGCACCTTTTTCGTTTTTTGAGTTATAATAGGACGGAGTTGCAGGGGATCTGCCATGACTGGAACCTCTAGGTCTGATTTGGAACTCCCGTTTTCCTCTTGAACCAAGTCCGCTACTTCAGAGATATGACTGTCGTCTATTGAAATACTACGGACCTGGCCTAGAGACTGTAAAACTGGTTTTTTTCCCATCAATACATTAAGTTCTTGCTCCAATTTGTCGATCCGAGCTTTTAGGAGCTGATTTTCATTTTCTAAATTACCTGATCTTGTCTCTGCTTGATTTCAAGCATTCAGCAGTGGCCATGCCACTGTGGATGCAGCTAATTGCCTTTCCTTCGTAGTTAAGACATCTTGTCCAGTCCCCTGAAAGTATTCTGTTAAAGCGTACTGGGGAAATACTCCCCAAAGTACGCAGGGGAGCCCAATTTCTCAATTATAGTTGCCAGTTGATAAGAAGGAGATCCCAGAAACCCTGGGATCTGCCCGGGATCATTT
>NW_011195442.1:0-593 GCF_000146605.3 Meleagris gallopavo | reverse complement strand
GTCCAGTCCCCTGAAAGTATTCTGTTAAGCGTACTGGGGAAAGTATCCCCAAAGTACGCAGGGGACCCCATTTCTCAATTATAGTTGCCAGTTGATAAGAAGGAGATCCCAGAAACCCTGGGATCTGCCCGGGGATCATTTAACTAGGGGAATGGTGTTCTCCCCCTTGACCCATTTATAGAAACCCCATAAAAGAGACATGATGTAAAGTGGATTTACATCAACAATTGCCTGGCTCGCCAATTGTTTAATCAATGGATATACAGATGGTATAGATCCATATCCAGGAGCTCGGCTAATAGCATTTATATTGGAGAAAGAAGAGAAAGTCACTCACCCTGTCCTGGGCTCGCCAGACGAACTCCTGATGGAGCGGATCTCCAGAGAGAGATCCTTCCCCACTGGCAGTCAGCTCTTAAATGGGTCTAGGAGAGGTGGAGCCAGGCTCCACCCCTTCCTGCAGCACAGCTGAATTGCCTTCACCTGTGCTCCCGTGGCTGACTCATTGCTCGCCTCAGGTGATCAATCAAAGGTTCAGGCCGTGATTCAGCAGCCCCATACATTCCACCCCTTCACGGCGTGAACCAATGATT
>NW_011195441.1:0-974 GCF_000146605.3 Meleagris gallopavo | reverse complement strand
AGGTTTTGGTAAGCATAGTGTATAATCCCAACTTCTGAATGTGGGCACAGCACATTCTGGCTCAAATCATGTCTGAGTACCACATTCGTTGTGCGTGAAGGTCACGACGTGAGTCAAAATGCCACGTCAGGATGCACTGAACGAGGTGACCTGGGAGTTGATGCCTGTCTACATTTCACCTATTCAAAGCGTCCTTACCAAAATGAAATCCAGCATTGATAACGAAGCCCGGGTTTTTATATGGAACTCTACCTGCACTAAGATCACCTGTTAGTGTTATAGATGTACATAAAATATCCTAGGGACATTTCTGAAATTATACTAACAGTTCATTTGGAACTGTGTTCCGAGGAGAGAAATACATCCTGATTTTAGGAACTCAGGGTTAATTGCATGTTCTAGTAAGTGCCTCATGTGTCATACATTTAAAAGAGAAGTGCAGTGACCTCTGTCCTCAAAGTTCCCCCTCCACTGTGAGACGAGGAGCCCCACAGCTGCTCCTCTGCCCTTTATTATTTGCAGGGGGCTGTGGGGGGGGGCGCATCCCCCAATCCCTCCTTATCAAAAAATAAACCTTCATTACAAAAGTAAGGGGTGGCACCCCCGCCCCGTGGGAACAGTGTGGTCTGTGGGGTGGACCCTGCGTGACGGTGACACTTGAGTGACGGTGACACCTGGTGACAGTGACACCCAATATCGCCCACTGAAGGTGACAATACTTGCTAGCCTCCTTGCAAGCACGTATTCAAATCCTTTAGTGCTCTTGGCCACGTTGCTTTTGAACCTGGCCAGACCAAACTCCTGGACTGCCCGTGAGACGCCAAAGAGGCTGGAGGAGACCACGGTGACACCAGCGACCCCACGTCACACCCATGCAGACCCCACATGTCCCCGACTGTCCCCAGCCCCCCTCCCTGTGCCCCTCCTCGTCACCTCTTCAATGACGGTGGCACCGCGCTGCGGTTGTGCCACCA
>NW_011195440.1:0-1755 GCF_000146605.3 Meleagris gallopavo | reverse complement strand
GTGTCATTGTAGCAAAACCTACAGTACTGGATGGCTCCCTTGACCTTCTGAGGGTGAGGTGTTCCGTGCCGAGCTCTGCCTTGTGGGCAAGGAGTGTGCTGCAATGCCTTGCTTATCTCCGACAGTCCGGGCTTCCAGTTGGTTGAGCGGGGAGGACAGGAGAAACTGAAGAGCATTGCAGTCCTTTCTTCTACCAGAAGATGGAATGAATGAGCTACTGGACAGCCTGTGCAGCTAATAGATTTGCTTGGCAAGTAGGAACTTTTCTGTGAGCCTGGAAGGTTTTCTGTTTTATATTAAATCTGCATACATCTCATCATTTGTGCTAAAAGTAGTGAGGCAGTTTGTTATAATGAATTGATCAAGCTGGCTGATAACAGATGGGTTGGTGAAACATGGGTTAATTAGGAGTCTTGTATAATCAGCTCTCCTTTCAATTATTTCCTCCACTTAGATGCGAAAGGGATGTTTTAGAATAATCCTTTCACCTCTTGCGGGAAAGAGGATGCCTGTGCTACTGATGATCTGAGCTTCTGCAAACACATTCTCGTCAAGTCAGACTAATCTTAGTATTGGCCTGCTGTACTTACAAATGGAAATGCTAACAATTCCAGTAGTGGAAGGAAATTATCTTAGTTGCTATGGAACGCTACACTTCTTTAGCAGATTACACCACTTCTGTTCTGTAAGCACAGCTGGGTCTTTTTCTGCAGGTTTTTCACTTCCATTTTTCATGCCTGAAATCCCTGTGAGGTGCTGACAAGTGAGCTTCTCCCATCAACTGTGTTGGCATGAAAGCTGTAGCTTTCCTGGACTCCATTCTTCTGTCTTTGCCACTGTGTTTGCTCCAGTTGGTGTCTGCCTTTGTGCTGAGGGACTCTCATTATTTCTCTGTTAGGTGCCTTGATGCTACAACTGAAGAGGTGAGCGAGGTGGTGCCTATTTCTTTGCCTATTGCTTTGGTTATTGCTTGGAATGCGCCCTTGTCTTCCCACTCTTCTACAGGAGAATGTTCAGGGAGATGATAGAGCTGTTCATGCCCTTGTCTTTCTTTCATTTATACTTCTGTTTTTCTTTCCCAGCAGTGTATAGATCATCCCCAAGGGCTCCTTCTGCCAGGGACTCTTGTTTTACTGCCTCTGACTCTCCTCAGGTAAAGATGCACTTCTCTGACGTACCGACTTGTCAAACATAAAGATTTGTTTGGGGGAAAAAAAAATACCAAAAGGAAAGATTTGAAGTTGTTTTAAAAGATACTACCATATTTCTTTACAATCTTGTAATCCTTATTGGTGCTAATGCTCCTAATGCACCGCTTGTTCAGTGCTCCAGGGCCCCTCCTGCCGGGGCTACTTTTGTTTTTTCCTGGGAGGTTTTAACCTCCCCAGTTCCTGATGTGGATATTAGAAAGAACTGCTGAAGTGCATAAGATTTTGTCCAAATTTCGAGGAAGAATACTCAACCTGTGTGAATCTCTGTAAATAAATCATACGTATTTTAAACACTTTTGTTTGCCCTGTTGTAACATCTGCTCCCAAGGATGTGTCCTACTGAAAGCTTTGATGGACACTGTTGCCCTAATTAATTGCAGGAAGTGCTTTATTTAATTATTTCTTTATTTTTAATGGAAACCCAAGGCAGCAGCGTGAAGCAGGTTTGCCCTCCCCAAAAATGAACGTGACTCCCACCTTTGTCATCATGCAGGTGCAGGTAGAACAGGACCAGGTTCCTGCGCGCCTCCTTGTCCGTCGTCGT
>NW_011195439.1:0-525 GCF_000146605.3 Meleagris gallopavo | reverse complement strand
GGCAGCAGCGTGAAGCAGGTTTGCCCTCCCAAAATGAACGTGACTCCCACCTTTGTCATCATGCAGGTGCAGGTAGAACAGGACCAGGTTCCTGCGCGCCTCCTTGTCCGTCGTCGTCCTTTCTTGGTCCTCCACAAAGTTCAGTGTTTCAAGGAGGAGGTCGATGGAGAGCTGCTGCACAGTGCTGGACTCCTGTGGAGGAGGAAGGAAGGACATCAGTGTCAGCAGCTCCGCGCCCATGGCAAGCAGGGCCAGCACCGCCAATGAATGGGGGCAGAATCTGTGGGCTGACAGGCTGCAGGCAGCTCTTGAGGATGGCTCCCGAACTGCTCCAAAGTGCACAAGCTCTGCCCTGCAGAAAGTCTGCCCAGGGGCACGCAGCGCCTGGAGCTGGTGACCGGCCGCAGAGCCCCCTGGTGTGCTGTCACAGGGCAGCAGGCATGGACATGCTGGGCTCCCTGCCATCCTTACGTCATTAAAGAGTGCTGGGAACTTGCCGGCCAGCTCCAGAGCCATGAGGCTGAG
>NW_011195438.1:0-332 GCF_000146605.3 Meleagris gallopavo | reverse complement strand
TTATTTAATTTTCGTTTGTTTGTTTTTCATTTGGGCTGTCTTTTTTGTTTGTTTGTTTGTTTGTTTGCTTTTTCCTGTTGTTCTTTCTATTCCTTGGCTTTTGGTTTCTTGCTTTGCTTTGCTTTTCCTACTTTCAATTTGCTGCTTCTCTTTTATTCCCATTCGTTTTCTTTCTTTCTTTCTTTCTTTCCCATGTTCTCTCCTTAGATTTTGTTGGCTTTTTTTATTGTCTCCCTGTGTTTCTTTGAATTCTTTCCTTGGCCATATTCTTGCAGTCTACGCCTTTGCTTTCTCTCTGTACTTTTTTCCTTGATTACTTTGCTGTTTTTCTT
>NW_011195437.1:0-573 GCF_000146605.3 Meleagris gallopavo | reverse complement strand
ATTCCCTATTCGTTTTCTTTCTTTCTTTCTTTCTTTCCCATGTTCTCTCCTTAGATTTTGTTGGCTTTTTTTATTGTCTCCCTGTGTTTCTTTGAATTCTTTCCTTGGCCATATTCTTGCAGTCTACGCCTTTGCTTTCTCTCTGTACTTTTTTCCTTGATTACTTTGCTGTTTTTCTTTTCCTCTTCGCATGTGTTTACTGCTCCTTTGGCTTTGCCTTCTCCTGTTTCCTTTCCTTTTTCGTGGTTCTTTTTCTTTCCAGACCACGCCTTTGCATTACTTTCATCTGTTCGAAAAGCACGCCTTCTCTTCTCTTCTCTCCTTTCAACGTCGTTTTCTCTGCATTCCTTCGAGCTCCTCTTCTTCTCTTCCTTTCACTGCGTTCCTCCTCCTCCCTCGTCGCCATGCCCGCCTCCTTCCTCTCGCGCTGCCTTTACTTACCTGACGTTCGTCCTCCGGATTCTTCATTTCTGTCTTTCCTCTGCTGACTCGTGTAACTCGAGGCGGCTCCCTCTGCTTTCCTCCCGCGCTCGGTGCCGTTGCGGTCCTTCCTCAGCGGCACAGCTGGCTTCA
>NW_011195436.1:0-489 GCF_000146605.3 Meleagris gallopavo | reverse complement strand
CTGAGAAAAAGAAATGGGCTGATATGGAAGAAGGCATCTGTTATTTAAGAGAATATGCTGTGGTGGAAATGCTACATAGCCCCGATTTCATTCCTGACGAGCCAGACCAAGAGCATGATCCCGAGAGAGTCAGGTGTACACCAAACATGTGGCGTACATTCACAAAGACCGCACCAGAAAGGTACGCCAGCACATTTGCAGCAATGTATGGCAGAGGGGAAAGAAGACCCCTTATAAGTGAATTGGTTAATAAACTTCAAGACTTTGAGTTACATTTAAGCCCTCTGCGAGCTTGTGTTTCAGCCATTACAAAAGTAGCTGAAAAGCTGGACAGAATGGAGAACAAACAAGAAGATATAATAGACAAACTATCAACCGTGCCTGAAGCTGATAAATCCGTGGTGGTAACGGATACATCAAATGGGGACCAGAATTCCCAAAACAGCCTATTGGAGGGGCTGATCAACTTGATTTCTTCCCAGCCGGTGG
>NW_011195435.1:0-524 GCF_000146605.3 Meleagris gallopavo | reverse complement strand
GTATGGCAGAGGGGAAGAAGACCCCTTATAAGTGAATTGGTTAATAAACTTCAAGACTTTGAGTTACATTTAAGCCCTCTGCGAGCTTGTGTTTCAGCCATTACAAAAGTAGCTGAAAAGCTGGACAGAATGGAGAACAAACAAGAAGATATAATAGACAAACTATCAACCGTGCCTGAAGCTGATAAATCCGTGGTGGTAACGGATACATCAAATGGGGACCAGAATTCCCAAAACAGCCTATTGGAGGGGCTGATCAACTTGATTTCCTCCCAGCCGGTGGCATCTAATGTCTCAGCTATCAAAAGAAGACGTTCTCCTGCTCGAGCAAGTGACAACAGTAAGACCACATCACGTTTTGCCTTGTGGCATTACTTATGTGACCATGGAGAAGATATGAAGGAGTGGCATAAACAACCTACTCCTGTACTTCAAGCACGGGTAAGAGAGTTACAAGACAAATCAACCACCAAGGTGAACTTCTCCAAAAAGGTGATTGCTCCAGTTGCTGCAGACAATGAAGG
>NW_011195434.1:0-692 GCF_000146605.3 Meleagris gallopavo | reverse complement strand
TTCCCTGCACCGTTCAGTCTGCCTGAGTTGCCAAGTGTTCCTCGTTTTCTTCAATTCCAAGTCCACTTCAGAGGTAACCACCTACAGTTAAGGAAGGGATTTCACTATTTATTTCTGATTGTGGCAATTACTTCAGTTCAGAAGTCACACTTAATTTACGGTGCCTGCCCTAATTCTGACAAAGGTTGCAGTTGCAGCTGACTTCCCAAGGCTGCAGTGTGTGGTGGTGGCACAGCCTTGGGCTTCTGCATTTGTGCTAATCCCACATTTCCTTCCTCTGTCTCGCAGGTCAACTGGCGCTAGAAGTGGACGGCATCCCAGTGTGAATGAAGGTCAGAGTAGGAGCAGCTGCTGATGGGAGGAAGGAAATGCAGGCTAATGGACTCTGAAGCATCTCCCGGTACGGTACCAGAGGAGGCAGGAATGATGCTGGGGACAGTTGCAGAAGAACACGAGGAACTCCTCAGCAGGAAGCCACAAACCCTGCAGAAAGTTGCAGGAGACTCAGAGCACATGTGGGTGCCCAGGAGGAAATGCAGGCCCAGCGTTTGAGCAGCGCCTGACCATGGAGTGCTGCAGCCCAAGAACAAAGCTATTCTGCCTTTGCCAAGATGGCTTTCCAAGGTGGACTAGTCTGTTCTCACAAAACCCACAGGGCTAACTCATCAAAATGCTTGCTGATTTCTTGGAAG
>NW_011195433.1:0-639 GCF_000146605.3 Meleagris gallopavo | reverse complement strand
GTTTGAGCAGCGCCTGACCATGGAGTGCTGCAGCCCAAGACAAAGCTATTCTGCCTTTGCCAAGATGGCTTTCCAAGGTGGACTAGTCTGTTCTCACAAAACCCACAGGGCTAACTCATCAAAATGCTTGCTGATTTCTTGGAAGCCCAAATCCTTCCGGCCTCCAATCTGGGGGCAGCCTGGGGGCAACATCTCCTGCGTGGTACCATCTCCCTTTGGTACCAGCCCTAGTGACTTTGGGCCAGAGCCCAAAAGGCTGGGTCCAGTCCAGGAGCTTAAAGTCACAGCCCCAGTTAGAGGCTGGCACACGCCCTGGGCTCTAAAGACGCTGCCAGAGAAGCCAGGAGTGGCCCTGGGGCCTAAAAATGGAGCCAGAGAGACTGGCACCGGCCACGGGGCCTGACGCCACAGCCTGAGTGGCCAGCACCGACTCTGGGGATTAAAGCCACAGCCCCAGCCAGAGAGGCTGGCACCAGTCCTGGGCCTAAAACCTGAAGCCACATCACAAGAAGCCAGCACCAGCTTTGGGCCTAAAGCCACAGCCTGAGAGGCGGTGCCGGCCCTGAAGTCTGAAGCTCCAGCCAGAGAGCCAGCACCAGCCCTGGGCCATAATGCCACAGTTAGAGCCACAGAGGCCAG
>NW_011195432.1:0-1338 GCF_000146605.3 Meleagris gallopavo | reverse complement strand
AAATCTGGCTGCATATGAGTCACTCCCACTGAGCTCTACGTCCAGTTCTATCATCCTTTTGCCCTACCTGAAGGAAAACATTAGCAAAGGCACATTAATAGAGGCTCTTCCAGGGGAAACTCCTCAGAATAATAAAACTGCTTGGAACAGTGTAAAATCTTACTTAACTCCTTGCTGCAGAAGCCAGCATTATCAAAGATATCTAACAATATTTAGCGTAAGAATGAGAAGAAATACTACAGCTGTTCTTTAAAAGTGAGAACAGCAAGTTCCCATAGCAAACACCTGTAAACAGCAGAAGGCTTGTATCAGAGTACAGGAGCTTATTGCTCCTGTAGAAAGAAAACTATGTGAATTAAAGTCTATATAGCTAGCCTCTGTGGGTATGTTACAGAGTGCTGCTGAGATCGTCACCAGGCTTCTAAAGTTGTTTTTCCTTTATCCTGTATGATACAGAAGAAGAAATCTTTTAGCTTGTTATACAAGAACAACTGTGGTACAACGTATTTTGAGAGAAAATACTTACAGAACCTGAATTGATGTAGACATAAACTCTTCCTTCTTCTCTGATGGTACTTTCCATGGGAGCACCAACTAGCAAGTCTGAGAGGCCATCTGAATTCAGGTCCACAGCGCAAACCGCAGCCCCAAAGTAAGAACCAAGCTGCGTGCAAACAAGAAATTCAGTCACTTCAGTTTTTTATGATAGAAGTTCTCAGGTGCAGAAAAGTAGCATAAAAGACATACCTTTTTACCTCTTAGTTCAAACAGAATATTCAGTTGCTTGTCAATGCTAAAAATGTACGCCTAAAATGAGAAGAAACCAAAAGCGAAGCTCAGCAAACTAATCTGAAATACTACCTTCTGTTTTCTTTACAGCATCTGCTAGAGAATCATCTAGGCAACACGTAGTATCACAAGGCTTGCTACTTGCTATTTCCTATCTGTACCTTTAACATTGCAGTTCACAGCAGTATTATGTAGACTGTCTTCCCTCCTTCCTTCTTTAACTTTTCTCCCTAGGAGAAATCATATTACCTGACACATGTCTTTATTCTGTTAATCTAATCTGGGAAATAAATGGGTGGCTAGTGGTGGAGTATTGATCAAACCAACAATATAAGCAATCTCTTACTTTACCAGTCTGCTCCTGTTGGGGAGCCCCTCCAATTACTTCTGTGCTAGATGATGCCAGAAAATGTCCAGCTCCAACAGAGTACCCTGCAAAACGGAAATGCACTGTTCAATACTGTCAGTGCTATACAAACTAAAAAATGGGAGCGTGACGTATGAAAGCTGTCAACACTACAAATTATTACAAGTCTGACATTCAGACCT
>NW_011195431.1:0-623 GCF_000146605.3 Meleagris gallopavo | reverse complement strand
GCAACATGGAAGTACTTTATTCGATTGTCACTCTAACTATTGTTGTAACTGGACTGCAGTGAACTTGAATGTGGGGGTACTTATGCCTGTGCACATCCTTATGTCTGTGTGTGCATGTTTTTATATACACACACACAGGTTATTGTGTATGTCCCCATAGCAATAAATCAGACCAAAAGCTTGATTACGCAGTAAGAAAACATTACATCAGCTTTTGTAATTGAATCTACATAACAACATATTTGTCTGTGTGAAGACAGCTCTTGATAAACAGGACCACATTTTGGTGCAGACATCAAGCCACAGAATTCTGATGCCACAAGCTGTAGCTACACCAGTCATTGTTATTCCTTCCAGAATGCATGATGGCTAAATTGAAACATGGAAGACAGTTAACATATTTTGCTACTCTTGCATTTACTGAATTTTTGTTGATTTTCACAGCTTTCAGAGAAAATGGAAAAATCATCTTGGATCAGATAAGAATGAGCTTTAATTTTTCATCTTTGAAGACAGCTGTTGGGAATTCATGTTCTTAAAGCCAGCATTTATTTTCATATTTTAAGGTAAGAGATGTGAAAATACAGTTTCTCATTTGAAGGTCAACACCTAGTTCATGCTTA
>NW_011195430.1:0-465 GCF_000146605.3 Meleagris gallopavo | reverse complement strand
AGATGTGAAAATACAGTTTCTCATTTTAAGGTCAACACCTAGTTCATGCTTATTGAACCAAAAAATTAAACTGAATTAGATGAACCCTAATTTGCCTCCTCTAACCATTTATATGTATATATTTAATGGTTTTACTGAAGACTAACAGTGATAATTGTAATGAACTTTAGGAAAAAAAAAACAAAAAAACAATCAAAAGAAACTATAATAATCAAAGTGCCCGGATTCCTACTGTGGCATTACAATGTGCACGGAAGAAAAAAAAATCAAAAAACTGATTCATTTTCTCCATTTTTAAGGTACAGATATTATATTGACTTCAACACTTAAAAAAAATACCATGAAAAAATAACCAGAAAGAATACCTTGCAATTAAATAAAATTTAACAAAATTAGAACACATCTTTAGAACTGTCACTCCTGCGATAAACAAAGCAAACGCTGAGAAACACTGTGCACTGACTT
>NW_011195429.1:0-950 GCF_000146605.3 Meleagris gallopavo | reverse complement strand
GGGTTCTTCCATCTTCATTCCCCCGGCCAGCACCCTTTGCTCATTAACCATGATCCCCATTTCAGCACAGGCCCAGGAGGATCACTCCTTTGAAGCAGCAATGCATTGCATAGTCCTGGCTTGGGGCTTCTCTTTGGGCTTTTCTGGCTGAGCTTTGGGCTTGTGCTTGCAAGTGGAGCTGTTTCGCAGTGCGTCTGAGTAAGCCGCTAGGTTGGTGGCAGACTTCTTTCCTTGCTTTGCCTGCTGGTCGCTTGAGGAAGCTGGTTGC
Organism: Meleagris gallopavo; assembly: GCF_000146605.3. Lineage (NCBI taxonomy): Eukaryota > Metazoa > Chordata > Aves > Galliformes > Phasianidae > Meleagris > Meleagris gallopavo. The sequence goes on along the minus strand of NW_011195429.1, from coordinate 682 downwards.
TGCTTTGGTTGTTCAGGTGCTGTAGGACTGAGTCCTGCTTGCAGACGTAGCTGCAGTGCTGCCATCATCCTTTGTCCCCAGCTTGTTTTCTCTTCAGGAGCAGCCCTACACTTGATGCTGCCCAGCACCCGGTTCCTCATTTTCCCCCACTCCAAGCACAACATTGACAGTGAGTGTCTATCATCCTTCCTGAGGCACAGATACACTGTATTTTCAGAGTCCCCCAGAGCTGGGTAGTCACAGCTGTTTCCTTTCCCAGTGAAGTTGCATGGAGGTAGGTATTAATTAAGGAGAAAATCTAAATGAAAGCTACTCATTTACTCTTCAGAACTGTAGGTATGCGGAATCAGTCTTGATAATGCATTTAAGGCAGCTGGAAGGAATGATGTAGCAGTTTCTAAGCTGCAGCTCAAGGTAAGGAGGCTCAAGGACACCACACAAATAATACACAGCTTCCACACTGGAGTGTGGACTTGCCCTACCAAATGCCTCCCCACGGGCATGACAAAAGGCTTGAGGCCCAAAAATTAGGCAGTACCAAATTCGAAGGGCATTTTCTCCGTGCCCTTCACAAGCCTTGTTGTAAGACTTTGTAGGTCCCAACGCTGGCTGGAAATGCAGTCAGCTAACATACGTAAGAAAGAAGTACAAAAGCAGTCCTTTTTATTTCACAGCCTTTAAT
>NW_011195428.1:0-581 GCF_000146605.3 Meleagris gallopavo | reverse complement strand
TTTTCAGAGTCCCCCAGAGCTGGGTAGTCACAGCTGTTTCCTTTCCCAGTGAAGTTGCATGGAGGTAGGTATTAATTAAGGAGAAATCTAATGAAAGCTACTCATTTACTCTTCAGAACTGTAGGTATGCGGAATCAGTCTTGATAATGCATTTAAGGCAGCTGGAAGGAATGATGTAGCAGTTTCTAAGCTGCAGCTCAAGGTAAGGAGGCTCAAGGACACCACACAAATAATACACAGCTTCCACACTGGAGTGTGGACTTGCCCTACCAAATGCCTCCCCACGGGCATGACAAAAGGTTTGAGGCCCAAAAATTAGGCAGTACCAAATTCGAAGGGCATTTTCTCCGTGCCCTTCACAAGCCTTGTTGTAAGACTTTGTAGGTCCCAACGCTGGCTGGAAATGCAGTCAGCTAACATACGTAAGAAAGAAGTACAAAAGCAGTCCTTTTTATTTCACAGCCTTTAATCCTCATTAAATCTTGTTGCACTGTGGATTGGGTCTCTATGATGTGTTGCCACTTGCAGAGCCCTTCAGATGAAATATTACCTGGGTAAGTTGCTTTTTTTCTTTTTAAGTG
>NW_011195427.1:0-693 GCF_000146605.3 Meleagris gallopavo | reverse complement strand
TTTAAGGCAGCTGGAAGGAATGATGTAGCAGTTCTAAGCTGCAGCTCAAGGTAAGGAGGCTCAAGGACACCACACAAATAATACACAGCTTCCACACTGGAGTGTGGACTTGCCCTACCAAATGCCTCCCCACGGGCATGACAAAAGGTTTGAGGCCCAAAAATTAGGCAGTACCAAATTCGAAGGGCATTTTCTCCGTGCCCTTCACAAGCCTTGTTGTAAGACTTTGTAGGTCCCAACGCTGGCTGGAAATGCAGTCAGCTAACATACGTAAGAAAGAAGTACAAAAGCAGTCCTTTTTTATTTCACAGCCTTTAATCCTCATTAAATCTTGTTGCACTGTGGATTGGGTCTCTATGATGTGTTGCCACTTGCAGAGCCCTTCAGATGAAATATTACCTGGGTAAGTTGCTTTTTTTTTCTTTTTAAGTGTTCCAATCTGTGAAACATTCATAGAATCACAGAATCACTCAGGTTGGAAAAACCTTAAAGATCATCGAGTCCAACCATGACCTACCCATACTACCCTAACAACCCTCCACTAAATCATGGCCCTGAGCACCACCTCCAAACGGTTTTTAAGCACATCCAGGGATGGTGACTCAACCACCTCCCTGGGCAGCCTATTCCAGTGCTTAGCAGCCCTTTCTGTAAAGAAGTGTTTCCTAACATCCAACCTAAACTTACCCTGGT
>NW_011195426.1:0-830 GCF_000146605.3 Meleagris gallopavo | reverse complement strand
GGTGAGGTAGGAGAGGTGGGGGAAGAGCCATCTATGTTAAGAAGTGGATAGACTGTGCACAGCTGCCCCTGAGAAACACAAATCAGTTGATAGCTTGTGGGTTAAAATCAGGGACTGGACCAATAGAGGGCATTTGGTAGCCAGGGTCTACCACAGGCCACCTGGTCAAGGGGTGCTTGTTGACAAGGCCTTCTTGATTCAGCTGCAAGAGGCATCACACTCATAGGCTCGTTCTCATTCTGATGGGGCATTTCAACCACACAGATATCCACTGGGAAAACAAGACAGAAGGCTGCAAAGAAGACCAGGAGATTCCTGCAGTCCATCAACAACTTTCTGGTTAGGATATTGGACACCCACCCCCCAGTACGTTTATTTTAAAGGATGGTATTACGTGGTTCAGAATGAGCAACATGCAACGGGAGAGGGGTAACCTCTTGGCAGTAAAGCTACATTAAGTAAATGTGACGCACAATGACACAGGAGAGATTTCATGGCTATCTGAATACTGCTAGAAGAATATAGTGATACCTTCTTTCTCATTTCTTTTCACTTGCATGATTTATTTCAACCTCAGTGTCTTCTTGTTGGCACTGACTATAAGCAGTGTGGCCAGATTTGTGGGATTCTGTCTGCCACTGTTCTGCAATTTAACAAGCAATTTTCTGATAGCCATGCTAAAGTGCTTATTGGGAATCTGAGCACTAGTGATCATTGTTGACCTTCAAAGCAGTCTCCTCCAGATGGATGCCCAAATCTGACTAAAAACATGTATTTATATATTGCATAGTAGAATGGGAGCCACAACAAACTATTTGCCAGTTACCAGC
>NW_011195420.1:0-1066 GCF_000146605.3 Meleagris gallopavo | reverse complement strand
GGGCACCATGAAGCGCAATTCAGAGCTCTGGGGGAACCCTATTGTGCCGGGCTGTGGAATGGGTAAACGCTGGCGGGTGTGCATCGCCCTTACCTGCTGGGCAGACAATGACCAGTCAGCAAAGTGAGGTTCCGGGGCATGCCGGGAAATGCAGATTCCAGTTCCTTGCTGTTTCCACCGAGACCAACACATCTCTCCGTGCAGTTGTTACGGCACTTGGGAGCACCGCAGCTCTGCTGCCACCTGTTGGACACAATACAGTCATGAAGGCACTGCCCTGCATCCGGGCCTCTTTCACAAACCTGTGCTCCTTGCTCGGAGCACATGGCTGCACTCTGTGCACCATGTTGCTTACCACCAGAGAAGGCTCAGGTACCCAACACCATTTTGGCTTCCATCTTGTCTGAGAACTGCTCATTATGCACAGCCCTCATCTTTGCTTTGGTTTGGTGAGGTGGGGACTGCCATTGCTTCCTCAGTCCCACAGACCCCTTCCCATCCCACACTGCCATGGGAGATCAGGTTCTGGACCACCTGAGGACCCAAACATCCAGGAGTCTTTGGGTCCTGACGAGATGAGTCCCAGAGTTCCGAGGGAATTCACCGCTGCAGTCACCGAGACACTCTCCATGCTATTTCACAAGTCGAGGCAGTCAGGTCAAGTCCCTGGTGAGGAGAAAAAAGGTGACAGCACACCTCTTAGGAAGGATAGAAAGTGTGACGCGGGGAACTACCAGCATGTCAGTCTCACCTCTGTGCTGGTCACGGATCATGGAGCAGATCATCCTGGAAGTGACTCTCAAGCACACATTCCAGTGCGTCACCACCCTGTGCGTGAAAAGCTGCCTCCTAATAACCAACCTAAACCTCCCCTGTCTCACTTGAAAACCATTTCCCCTTGTCCTATCGCTATCCACCCTCCTAAACAGCCGTTGCCCCCTCCTGCTTATGCGCTCCCTTCGAGTCGTGGAAGGCTGTCATGAGCTATCTCCAGAGCTTTCTCTTCTCCCACAGAAACAATCCCAGTTCCCTCAACATTTCTTTCTAAGAGAGGTGCTCCAGCCCT
>NW_011195419.1:0-1863 GCF_000146605.3 Meleagris gallopavo | reverse complement strand
TCAGATTGTTGCCGCTGTTTTCAATTATTTCGGGGTCCCCTATTTCCTTTTCCGGGGGCGTGGATCCGCGGATCCCTCCGCCCTTCTAGTCACGGAATCGGACCGAACCAGCCCGTAAACTGTTGACAACAGGTTATTCATGACTGTGAAACATGAGCCACAATTAAACAAGCCAAGAGGATGAAACCTCTCTGGGGAGAAGGGCAATGGCAAAAATATAAATATGGGGAGATGTGGCGGGTTGATCATATCACCTTGCCATGAAACGGTGATGGTAAGCATTATGTGCTTTCCATGGTGGAGGCAAACACTGTGTGGCTTGAACATATCCTCTACTCCATGCTACCGGCCAAAACACTATATTAGGTCTGGAGAAACAAAATCTATGGCAGCACAGCACTCCAGAAAGAATTGAATCAGATATTGGGACTCATTTCAAAAATTCTCTTGGAAATACTTGGGCCAAAGATCATGGCATTGAGCGGATTCATCATACCCCCTATCATGCACCCCCTTCTGGTAAAATTGAATGATACAATGGATTGTTAAAAAGTATGTTGAAAGCAACAAGTGGTGGAACATATAAGCATTGGGAGAAGCCTTTGGCAGAAGCCGCCTGGTTGGTCAGTTCTCGAGGATCTATCATTCGCGATGGTCCTGCTCAGTCCAGCTCCCTACATACTGTAGAGGGAGATAAGGTCCCTGTAGTACATGTAAAGAGCATGTTAGGAAAAGCGCTTTGGATCTTTCCAGCTTCTGAAAAGGGCAAACCTCTCTGTGGAACTTTTTCTTCCCAGGGATCTGGGCCCACTTGGTGTGTGTTGCATAGAAATGGAGATGTTCAATTTGTATCACAAGGGAATTTGATGTTGGGGGAGTGCAGACAGTTATTCCAAGTATGTTTATATAGTTATGTGTGTGTTTAATGCATGTAAATTCTTGTTTGTTTGTTTATATGATGTATTAAGCATGATGAAGTGATGTGGAATAAAGGCTGGAATGTCGTGGTTTTATGATTTTTGTTATCAGTATTCCACATCATAACATCAAGTAGAGCACTGGGAGTTAAAGAGTTAATGCTCCACTTCCATGGACTGCATATATTTCTGAGTACCTGATTCTCAGAAAAGATGAAGAACTACTATTTATCCCAGAAGACTTTAACTGTTCCGTTTCTGTTTTCCTTTGAGAGGGAAAGATAAAACAGTTTGCAAGTCACGAGACTGTCCCTTTTTCTTTTACTGCTCGTCTCAGCATTGTGTGCTCCCTAGCTCTCTCGCCTTCAGCATTAAAATGATGCCTATGCTTTTGCACACTCTCTCTCTCATTTTATTTGATTTATTAGCTTCAATTTCAATTATATTGTATTATATTGTGCTATCCTGAATTCTGCTATCATATTTATTAAATTAATTTTTCTCCCTTTGTTTGTTGCCACTGGTTAGTTTTTAGGACCATCTCCCTATCTTTTCCCCCTTTTCCCCCTTCCCCCTCTCCTGGGGCATGGGTCTGTGTGTCCCCCCACCATGTTAGTCACAGAACCAGGACAAACCGGCCCATAAACCATTTGACAGTGTTGACAGTTTATAGGCTGGTTCGGCCCGGTTCTGTGACTAGTGGGGCAGAGGGATCACAGAATCACAGAATGGCCAGGGTTGGAAAGGACCTCAAGGATCATGAATCTCCAACCTCCCTGCCATATGCAGGGCCACCAACCTCCCCATTTAATACTAGACCAGGCTGCCAAGAGCCCCATCCAATCTGGCCTTGAACACCTCCAGGGATGGGGCATCCACAACCTCTCTGGGCAGCCTGTTCCAGCACCTCATCACTCTCTCTGTAAAGAACTTCCCCCTGACCATT
>NW_011195418.1:0-561 GCF_000146605.3 Meleagris gallopavo | reverse complement strand
GGGGGGTACTGGGATGGACTGGGGAGGGCACTGGGATGGACTGGGAGGCACTGGGATGGACTGGGAGGCACTGAGGGTTACTGGGGGGGTACTGGGATGGACTGGGGAGGGCACTGGGAAGGACTGGGAGGCACTGGGATGGACTGGGAGGCACTGAGGGGAAGTGGGGGGGTACTGGGATGGACTGGGGAGGGCACTGGGATGGATTAGGAGGCACTGGGATGGACTGGGGAGGGCACTGAAAGGAACTGGGGGGTACTGGGATGGACTGGGGAGGGCACTGGGATGGACTAGGAGGCACTGGGATGGACTGGGAGGCACTGAGGGGAACTGGGGGGATACTGGGTTGGACTGGGAAGGCACTGGGATGGACTGGGAGGCACTGAGGGGAACTGGGAGGCACTGAGGGGAACTGGGGGGGTACTGGGATGGACTGGGGAGGGCACTGGGATGGACTAGGAGGCACTGGGATGGACTGGGAGGCACTGAGGGGTACTGGGGGGGCACTGGGATGGACTAGGAGGCACTGGGATGGACTGGGAGGCACTGGGATGGGCTTAA
>NW_011195417.1:0-644 GCF_000146605.3 Meleagris gallopavo | reverse complement strand
CCCCATATCCATCTGCCCCCATACATCGCCCCATATCTGCCCCATATCCATCTGCCCCCATTCATCGCCCCATATCTGCCCCATATCCATCTGCCCCCATTCATCGCCCCATATCTGCCCTATATCCATCTGCCCCATATCTGCCCCCATACATCGCCCCATATCTGCCCCATATCCATCTGCCCCCATACATCGCCCCATATCTGCCCCATATCCATCTGCCCCCATACATTGCCCCATATCTCCCCATATCCATCTGCCCCCATTCATCGCCCCATATCTGCCCCATATCCATCTGCCCCCATCCATCGCCCCATATCTGCCCCATATCCATCTGCCCCCGTACATCACCCCATATCTGCCCCATATCCATCTGCCCCCATCCATCGCCCCATATCTGCCCCATATCCATCTGCCCCCATACATCGCCCCATATCTGCCCCCATATCCATCTGCCCCCATACATCGCCCCATATCTGCCCCATATCCATCTGCCCCCATATCTGCCCCCATACATCGCCCCATATCTGCCCCATATCCATCTGCCCCCATACATCGCCCCATATCTGCCCCCATATCCATCTGCCCCCATACATTGCCCCATATCTCCCCATATCCATCTGCCCCCATTCATCGCCCCATAT
>NW_011195416.1:0-418 GCF_000146605.3 Meleagris gallopavo | reverse complement strand
GGGGTGGGGCCAAACGGGGGCGGATTTGGGGCTGACCGTTGATGAGGTAGGGGTGGTTGCAGCACTTGCGCAGCTCCATCATGGTGTTGAGGAGGTTGGGCATGTTGGTGTGGCCGGCGCCTTTGGATAGGAAGGAGAAATTCTTCTCCAGAATGGCCCTGTAATATTTCTTCTGGATGTTGGTCAGCTCCACCTCGATGATGGTTTCCTGTTTTGGGGCCAGGTTTTTCTCGACGTCTTCTTTCAGTCGGCGGAGCATCATGGGTTTGAGGATGGCCTGAAGCTTCTGGACCTGTCAGGGTGGTTTGGGAGAAAGGTTTGTAGGGTTTTGGGGGTTTTTGGGATGGTTTGAAGCTTCTGGACCTGAGGAGTGGTTTTGTAGGGTGAGATCAGAAGGAGAAAGGAGACTTTATAGGGT
>NW_011195415.1:0-482 GCF_000146605.3 Meleagris gallopavo | reverse complement strand
GGATGGCCTGAAGCTTCTGGACCTGTTGGGGTGGTTTGGGAGAAAGGTTTGTAGGGTTTTGGGGGTTTTGGGGATGGCCTGAAGCTTCTGGACCTGAGGGGTGGTTTTGTAGGGTGAGATCAGAAGGAGAAAGGAGACTTTATAGGGTTTTGGGGTGGCCTGAAGCTTCTGGACCTGTTGGGGTGGTTTGGGAGAAAGGTTTGTAGGGTTTTGGGGTGGTTTGAAGCTTCTGGACCTGTTGGGGTGGTTTTGTAGGGTGAGATCAGAAGGAGAACAAAGGTTTGGGTTTTGGGGTGGCCTGAAGCTTCTGGATCTGTGGGGTGGTTTTGGAGGGGGAGATCAGAAGGAGAAAGGAAAGGTTTGTAGGGTTTTTGGGGTGGCCTGAAGCTTCTGGATCTGTTGGGGTGGTTTGGGAGAAAGGTTTGTAGGGTTTTGGGGGTTTTTGGGGTGGTTTGAAGCTTCTGGATCTGTTTTCAGTCTTG
>NW_011195413.1:0-414 GCF_000146605.3 Meleagris gallopavo | reverse complement strand
GACATCATTTTGGGGTTGTGACGTCACATGGGGTGTGTGATGTCACATGGGGTGTGTGACGTCTATTTAGGCGTGTGTGACGTCATTTTAGGGTTGTGTGACGTCATTTTCGGCGTGTGACGTCACTTGGTGGTTGTGACGTCACATGGGGTGTGTGACGTCCTTTTTGGGGTATGACATCACATGTGGTTGTGTGATGTCACATGGGGTGTGTGACGTCATTTTAGGGGTGTGTGAAGTCACATTGGGGGTATTGCATCACTTGGGGTTGTGACGTCATTTTGGGCGTGTGATGTCACTTGGGTGGTGTGACGTCACATGGGGTGTGTGATGTCACATGGGGTTGTGACGTCATTATGGGGGTGTGACATCACATGTGGTGGTGTGACGTCAAATGGCGTCTGCGACGTTATT
>NW_011195412.1:0-697 GCF_000146605.3 Meleagris gallopavo | reverse complement strand
CACAGAATAAGTTCACAGGGCTTCCTGAACAGATCTACACACTCCATACACTGGTCTGCTGTTGCTCAGGGACCAGGCTACAATACTGGGCAGTATCTGTTTGATCAGAAGATCCAAATGCCAAATAAAGCCATATTTTAGAGATGGCTGAACTCCTCCCTGCATCCAACCCACTGCAAGTCTAATCTGGAACCATATCTTCTGGGCTTCACCTCACCAAACATTCTGAAGGTATCAGAGAATATTGCTGATACCTTCACACCTGATGCTCTTCTGTACATGGCATCAAGGAACGCCTTGAACTGCTTACCTCAAAGGAGAGTTCATCCGGTGCCTGGGCAACATATCTTTTAATGGCATGGGCAGCAGCAATAGCTGGAATATTAACAGATGACTCGTCACGGACCAGCACGGGCTTCCCCTTGGTCTCAGTCTGCAACAGAGAGCACAGGCCACAGTGAGGAGCTGAGGACAAACGAGGAGGATTTCAGGCTGAGGAGCACATCTGCAGAGAAAGCTGCAGGAAATGCACTCAGTCCTTATCATGAGCACATAAGAAGGAACGGCAAGTCTAGGAACAGCTGTTTCTCTTCCTGGTGTGCAGCAGGCGCTCGCCAGGCAATGCCAAGATGCATCTCTCTCTACCCAGACTGATCAGCAATGGCACTGACCCAGACATGTGGCCTTGCCCATTTTG
>NW_011195411.1:0-1163 GCF_000146605.3 Meleagris gallopavo | reverse complement strand
GTGCAAACAGTGCCACTGCAAGCATAAAGCAAGCCAAAGAGGAGCATAAGAGTCTGCTCACTTCCTGTAACCCATTGCCTGGAGACCTCAGCTGTGGACTGGACACAGGAGCTGGTCCACCGACCCAATCCTTGGCTCACTAGCAGTGCCACCTTCCTTTAACTTGGTGAAAATGGGAACAGCACTGTGTCTTTGGGTGACAAAATCCAGGCAGGATGGGGACAATGCTCCTGCATGTTTCTTATGCCAGATCTGGTTCTGTTGCTACTATGACTTTCATGGCCATCTAGATGCCCGTAGCCAGGAAAGAAAGCTTTGAGGGCAGCTTTTCAGTGACACCAGTAGAGTCACAAGGATTCTCTCTCTCTTGAAAAGCAGGAGAGCTCATCTGCAGCTCACTCTGCTGGCTCAAGTCAGGGAACAAGAGCAATCAGAGCTTCATACTCTACCTCCATCTGTGCCACATCAGGCTCACGGCTGATCTCGCTGCACGCGACGCCCATCCCAGCAGGCACAACAAGCTGGAACTGAAAAGAAACACACTTGCTTTTCTCTGTTCACACTCCACACTAGTGAGAGTCTTCTTCAGAACTACCCTCAGTCACCCCCTGGCATTGGCAGATGTTCTAGAAACAACCACTTTGTTCAGTCAAGTCAAACGTGGCAGCCCATTAGGCAGCATTTGACCAAGTGCTATCCCTCTGCTAGCAGATGGGGACTCTGGCACAAAGCAGCAGGTGCATTTGCCCAGGGCACTGTGACAGCGCAGGAGCAGGGCAGTGAGAGGAATCATTGCTGGAGGTGGATCTGCTCCCCAGCCCTCATCTCCCAACCTCCAGCACCCGCCGCAGCCCTGCATGTGGATTTCCTCTGCTTGCATCTCTGCTGTGCTCCCCACAGCTGTCGGGCAGCACACTCACACAGCCGAAGCACGCATGCTTGTGGCCCTGGATCACGTTGTGCTGCTCTGCACAAGGCTGCACTGGGGCTAGGACTCTTTGCCTAAAGGATTGCTTTCCTTAAGCCCAGCTGGTCACAGCACCACAGACAGCATCCTTCTGAGGGCTGAGCTGGAGGGGAAGTGCAAAAAACCCACACGGGACCAGTGTCCCATCAAAGCTGGATGAGGCTGTGTTACTAAACACGGGGCGACACGGGCTGCT
>NW_011195410.1:0-1009 GCF_000146605.3 Meleagris gallopavo | reverse complement strand
TGTGCACCAACTGAGTACCTTTGTTTTTGCATCCTCTTGTGCAGCATCTTGTAGGTAAGCTGAGACAGTGTGGGAGAGACGGGTGGGCAGTGAGGGCTTGAGAAGTGCTGGCTGGCGGAGCTCACAGTATCACCTTATCTCCATCAGCAGAGGGGTGGCCAGCAGGGTCAGGGAAGTGGTTGTCCCCCCTGCTCTGCTCTTGGCCTCATTGCAGCTTTCCAGTAGTTAAAGGGAGCCTACAGACAGGAGGGGAATCAAGTCTTTGAAAGGGTAGATAGCAGCAGGATGAGGGGCAATGGTTTGAAGTTGAGGGAGGGAAGCTTGAGGTTGGATGTCAGGGGGAAGTTCTTTGCTGTGAGAGTAGTGAGGTGCTGGAAGAGCTGCCCAGAGAGGCTGTGGATGCCCCGTCCATCCCTGGAGGTGTTCAAGGCCAGGTTGGATGGGGCCTGGGCAGCCTGGTCTAGTGTTAAATGGGGAGGTTGGTGGCCCTGCCTGTGGCAGGGAGGTTGGAGATTCGTGATCCCTGGGGTCCTTCCCAGCCCTGGCCATTCTGTGATTCTGTGATATTGCCTACTCTTGACCATCAGATGTAATTTTCACCCAGTCCATGCATTCCAAAACAATCCCTAAGGGTGGCATTTGTCCCCTGGATTTTCCCTCATCGCCGTTGCTAAATTGTGCAAGCTCACTGACCGGCTCTTTCTCTCTCCTTTCCCCCCTCTGCCTGCTGGCCTGATGCAGCTTTTGCTCGTGGAAGATCAGAGCAAAGTGACAAGGAACAGCTGCGGATTCAAGGGATTTGTCTACCTCGTTCTGATCTCTTGCCAGGTACGTGCCATGTTTTGTCCCCCACATGCTTTAGCAGCCCGTGTCGCCCCGTGTTTAGTAACACAGCCTCATCCAGCTTTGATGGGACACTGGTCCCGTGTGGGTTTTTTGCCCTTCCCCTCCAGCTCAGTCCTCAGAAGGATGCTGTCTGTGTTGCTGTGACCAGCTGGGCTTAAGGAAA
>NW_011195409.1:0-570 GCF_000146605.3 Meleagris gallopavo | reverse complement strand
TTTGCTCGTGGAAGATCAGAGCAAAGTGACAAGGAACAGCTGCGGATTCAAGGGATTTGTCTACCTCGTTCTGATCTCTTGCCAGGTACGTGCCATGTTTTGTCCCCCACATGCTTTAGCAGCCCGTGTCGCCCCGTGTTTAGTAACACAGCCTCATCCAGCTTTGATGGGACACTGGTCCCGTGTGGGTTTTTTGCCCTTCCCCTCCAGCTCAGTCCTCAGAAGGATGCTGTCTGTGTTGCTGTGACCAGCTGGGCTTAAGGAAAGCAATCCCTTAGGCAAAGAGTCCTAGCCCCAGTGCAGCCTTGTGCAGAGCTGCACAACGTGATCCAGGGCCACAAGCATGTGTGCTTCAGCTGTGTGAGTGTGCTGCCCGACAGCTGTGGGGAGCACAGCAGAGATGCAAGCAGAGGAAATCCATGTGCAGGGCTGCGGTGGGTGCTGGTGGTTGGGAGATGAGGGCTGGGGAGCAGGATCCACCTCCAGCAATGATTCCTCTCACTGCCCTGCTACTGCGCTGTCACAGTGCCCTGGGCAAATGCACCTGCTGCTTTGTGCCAGAGTCCCCAT
>NW_011195408.1:0-585 GCF_000146605.3 Meleagris gallopavo | reverse complement strand
CCGGTTCCTTGCTGTTCCCATGGAAATCCACACATCTCCATGCAGTCGTTACGGCACTCGGGAGCACCGCAGCTCTGCTGCCACCTGTTGGACACAACACAGGAATGAAGGCACTGCCCTGCAAATGTACCTCTTACACAAAGCTGCACTCCTTTCTCAGAGCAACGTGGCTGCACTCTGTGCACGATGCTGCTTACCACCAGAGAAGGCTCAGGTACCCAACAACATTTTTGCTTTCATCTTCTTTGGTAACTGCTCACTATACACTGCCCTCACCTTTGGTTTGGTAGGTGGGGATTGAGGAAGCAATGCCAGTCCCCCAGACCCCTGCCCATCCCACTCTATGATGGGAGAGCAGGTTCTAGACCACCTGAGGACCCGAACATTTGGGTCCTGACGAGATGACTCCCACAGTTCCAAGACAATTCACCGCTGCAGTCACTGAGCCACTCTCAGTGGTATTTCACAACGCGAGGCAGTCAGGTGAAGTCCCTGATAACTAGTAAAAAGGTGACAGCACACCTGTTATTAAGGATAATAAGTGTGACCCTGGGAACTACCACCATGTCAGTCTCACCTCTGTGC
>NW_011195407.1:0-955 GCF_000146605.3 Meleagris gallopavo | reverse complement strand
CGTGGTGACACCCATCGGGTCCTCCATGGTGACACCCAAAGGGATCTCCGTGGTGACACCCATTGGGATCTCTGTGGTGACACTATTTGGGTCCTGAGTGGCGACACCCAAAGGGATCTGCGTGGTGACACCCATCGGGTCCTCCATGACTACACTCATTGGGTCCTTCATGGTGACACCCATTGGGATCTCCGTGGTGACACCCATTGGGTCCTCCATGACTACACCTTTTGGGTCCTCCGTGATTCCACCTATTGGGTCCTCCATGACTACGTTTCTTGTGACCTCCGTGACTACAACCATTGGGAGCTCCCTGGTGACACCCATTGGGACCTCCATGACTACACCCTTTCGGTCCTCTGTAACTACTACACCTTTTAGGACCTCCATGGTGACACCCACTGTGTCCTCCATTACTACACTTTTTGGGTCCTCCATGACTACACCTTTTAGAATCTCCATGGCTACACCCATTGGAACCCCCATGGCTACACCCCTCAAGACCTCCATGGTGACACCTTTTAGGTCCTCCAGAGCTACACCCATTGGGTCCTCCATTACTACACTTTCTGGGACCTCCATGGTTACACCTGTTGGGCTCTCCATGGCTGCACCCATTGGCTCCTTCACGACTACACCTTTTTGGTCCTCCATGGTGACACCTTTTAGGACCTCCATGGTGACACCTCTCGAGAGCTCCGTGACTACACCCATTTTGACCTCCATGACTACACCTTTTAGGTCCTCCATGACAACACCTTTTAGGTCCTCCATGACTGCACCTTTTAGGTCCTCCATGACTACACCTTTTAGGTCCTCCATGACTACACCTTTTGTGTCCTCCATGACTACACCTTTTAGATCCTCCATGACTATACCTTTCAGGACCTCCATGACTACACCTTTTGTGTCCTCCATGACTACACCTTTCAGGACCTCCATGACTACACCTTTT
>NW_011195406.1:0-518 GCF_000146605.3 Meleagris gallopavo | reverse complement strand
GCAGCTCTTGAGGGAAATCCTCACTGCGCACAAAGGCCCAGAAGAGGAGAGCAGCTTGTCCCTGTGTTCACGTAGGAAGGTTGTCCTTTCTGATCTGTTACCTCTCAGGTGGTGCCTACAGCTGTGCGATGTGCTCTGCAGGAAGAGCTGATGTTTTGCATTTAACCTTGTCTTTCATCTTGTTTTAAAGCTTAGAGGAACCTTAAATTCTACAGCCCTGAGTTTTGTGCCACGAGAGCTCTCCAGCTTCTGTCTGTGATGTGAGTCAGCTTAATTTACAGTGGTGCCTGTTTTAATTCTGACAGTTACAGTTAATTCAATCAGTTGCAGTTGCAGCTGACTTCCCAAGGCTGCAGTACGTGGAGGTGGCACAGCCTTGGGCTTCTGCATTTGTGCTGATCCCACATTTCCTTTCTCTGTCTCGCAGGTCAGCTGGCGCTAGAAGTGGACGGCATCCCAGTGTGAATGAAGGTCAGTGCAGGAGCAGCTGCTGATGGGAGAAGGAAATGCAGGCTAAT
>NW_011195405.1:0-521 GCF_000146605.3 Meleagris gallopavo | reverse complement strand
AGCTGTGCGATGTGCTCTGCAGGAAGAGCTGATGTTTTGCATTTAACCTTGTCTTTCATCTTGTTTTAAAGCTTAGAGGAACCTTAAATTCTACAGCCCTGAGTTTTGTGCCACGAGAGCTCTCCAGCTTCTGTCTGTGATGTGAGTCAGCTTAATTTACAGTGGTGCCTGTTTTAATTCTGAGAGTTACAGTTAATTCAATCAGTTGCAGTTGCAGCTGACTTCCCAAGGCTGCAGTACGTGGTGGTGGCACAGCCTTGGGCTTCTGCATTTGTGCTGATCCCACATTTCCTTTCTCTGTCTCGCAGGTCAGCTGGCGCTAGAAGTGGACGGCATCCCAGTGTGAATGAAGGTCAGTGCAGGAGCAGCTGCTGATGGGAGGAGGAAATGCAGGCTAATGGACTCTGAAGCATCTCCCAGTACGGTACCAGAGGAGGCAGTAGTGATGCTGGGGGGGCAGTTGCAGAGAACACGAGGAGCTCCTCAGCAGGAAGCCACAAACCCTGCAGAAAGCTGCAGGA
>NW_011195404.1:0-650 GCF_000146605.3 Meleagris gallopavo | reverse complement strand
CTCTGTCTCGCAGGTCAGCTGGCGCTAGAAGTGGACGGCATCCCAGTGTGGAAATGAAAGGTCAGTGCAGGAGCAGCTGCTGATGGGAGGAGGAAATGCAGGCTAATGGACTCTGAAGCATCTCCCAGTACGGTACCAGAGGAGGCAGTAGTGATGTTGGGGGGCAGTTGCAGAAGAACACGAGGAGCTCCTCAGCAGGAAGCCACAAACCCTGCAGAAAGCTGCAGGAGACTCAGAGCACGTATGGGTGCCCAGGAGGAAATGCAGGCCCAGTGTTTGAGCAGCGCCTGGCCATGGAGTGCTGCAGCCCAAGAACAAAGCTATTCTGCCTTTGCCAAGATGGCTTTTCAAGATGGACTTGTCTGTTCTCACAAAAACCAGGGGGCTGACCCATGCAAATGCTTGCTGATTGCTTGGAAGCCCAAATCCAAGCCTAGGGGCAACATCTCCTGGGCGTGATCATGCGGTGCCTGAGCGAGAGGATGACCCAGGCTGGTTACACAAGAGTCATCTTAATTTCTCTGTTTTGTTACTTCAGAAAACGCCATTGGGTGGCCCTCATGTTGTTTTCTTAAAATATGGTACCAGCCCTGGTGACTTTGGGCCAGAGCCCAAAAGGCTGGATCCAGTCCAGGAGCTTAAGGTCACAG
>NW_011195403.1:0-501 GCF_000146605.3 Meleagris gallopavo | reverse complement strand
AAACCCTGCAGAAAGCTGCAGGAGACTCAGAGCACGTATGGGTGCCCAGGAGGAAATGCAGGCCCAGTGTTTGAGCAGCGCCTGGCCATGGAGTGCTGCAGCCCAAGAACAAAGCTATTCTGCCTTTGCCAAGATGGCTTTTCAAGATGGACTTGTCTGTTCTCACAAAAACCAGGGGGCTGACCCATGCAAATGCTTGCTGATTGCTTGGAAGCCCAAATCCAAGCCTAGGGGCAACATCTCCTGGGCGTGATCATGCGGTGCCTGAGCGAGAGGATGACCCAGGCTGGTTACACAAGAGTCATCTTAATTTCTCTGTTTTGTTACTTCAGAAAACGCCATTGGGTAGCCCTCATGTTGTTTTCTTAAAATATGGTACCAGCCCTGGTGACTTTGGGCCAGAGCCCAAAAGGCTGGATCCAGTCCAGGAGCTTAAGGTCACAGCCCCAGTTAGAGAGGCTGGCACACGTCCCAGGGCCTAAAGATGCTGCCAGAGAAGCC
>NW_011195402.1:0-895 GCF_000146605.3 Meleagris gallopavo | reverse complement strand
AACACAAGAAGCCAGCGCCAGCTTTGGGCCTAAAGCCACAGCCTGAGAGGCCAGTGCCGGCCCTGAAGTCTGAAGCTCCAGCCAGAGAGCCAGCACCTGCCCTGGGCCATAATGCCACAGTTAGAGCCACAGAGGCCAGCACCAGAGCCGGGGCTTAAAGCCACACCTACAGCCAGACGGGCTGGCACCGGCCGTGGAGCCTAAAGCCAAGTCCTGAAAGGCTGGCACCAGCTCACGGGCGGGAAGCACGGCCAGAGAGGCCGGCACCAGGCCTGGGGCCCAAAGCCACACTTACAGCCCGAGAGCCCGGAACCAAGCCTGGGGCCCAAAGCCACACCTACAGCCCGAGAGGCCGGCACCAGGCCAAGGGTCCAAAGCCAGAGGCAGAGGCCAGCACCGGCCCTGGGGCACCGATGTGGGTTCCTGTTGGTTTCTGCTGCTTCCTAGAGGACTCCATTGACCGCTCTGAGGCCATACTGGTCCTTACTGGTTGTTACTTAGCCATATTGCACTTTTCTGGTCCATACTGGTGTGCGCTCCTCCCAGTTCCCACCAATTCCTCTGGGACTCCACTGATCACTATGAGGCCATATTGCGTTTTAATTGGGCTGCACAAGAGTCATCTTCACTTCTGTTACTTTAGTTCAATTAACCCGCATTCATTCAATTAACCCCATTTATCCCATTGGTGACCCTGGTGTTGGTTTCCTAAAATTTGGATGTAGGAGGTGACCACTCGCTTTGCCTATGATGAAAGCACAGAAGTGATGCGGGCACTCGCTGAGGTCACAGTCGTTGCTGGGCTGGGAGCGTTTGTGCCACAGCTGGTGAGCAGAGCTGGTGCTCTGGTGAGCGTGCTGCACACGGAGACTGAGCTCTGTGCTTTTCTTGAGAG
>NW_011195401.1:0-492 GCF_000146605.3 Meleagris gallopavo | reverse complement strand
ATTGCACTTTTCTGGTCCATACTGGTGTGCACTCCTCCCCAGTTCCCACCAATTCCTCTGGGACTCCACTGATCGCTATGAGGCCATATTGCGTTTTAATTGGGCTGCACAAGAGTCATCTTCACTTCTGTTACTTTAGTTCAATTAACCCCCATTCATTCAATTAACCCCATTTATCCCATTGGTGACCCTGGTGTTGGTTTCCTAAAATTTGGATGTAGGAGGTGACCACTCGCTTTGCCTATGATGAAAGCACAGAAGTGATGCGGGCACTCGCTGAGGTCACAGTCGTTGCTGGGCTGGGAGCGTTTGTGCCACAGCTGGTGAGCAGAGCTGGTGCTCTGGTGAGCGTGCTGCACACGGAGACTGAGCTCTGTGCTTTTCTTGAGAGATCATCCTGTGAGAGCCCCATTGGAAGCACCGCTGCGGCGTGTGTGTGAGCTGGGCACAGGCTCAGGCTGAGCAGGCTGACCAGGTGAGTTGGGTTTGGTG
>NW_011195400.1:0-635 GCF_000146605.3 Meleagris gallopavo | reverse complement strand
GGAGACAGAACGCCTACGGACCAGGCGCAACATTCGCATGTTAGAAGATGCTGAGGTCCTGCCGGTGACTAAAACCAAGACGTCGGCTATTCGAGCTCCTCGATCGGGACCCATAAGGGTTTCCCAAAAACAAGTGTTTAATGACCTAATTCGAGCTGGGGTCCAATTTGCTAAGATTGACCGCCAGCCCAACCATGTCCTTCTCCAGCTTTGGAGACAGCTAAAGGACAATCAGAAATTTCAAAACTACCCTAAGAAACCAAGGGTAAGAATTATAGAGAGGATACCAACAACAGCATGGAACCTAGAAGACTTCATTGTACCTAATGGGAAAAAAGAGCCGGCTCAAGTGTCTCGGGCCACGATGCCTGAGCCATCGGAAGCAAAAGAATTGGCCCTAGCACAGTTCATGGCGTGACGGGGGATGTTAGTCCCCCTAGGGCCTCCAGACGGGACCGGAGGCCCTATGTAGAATTAACGATTTATTGGTCCCGAAAAAATATTCAGAGAGTTATGGCATTAGTGGACACTGGAGCAGAAACATCAATCGTTTAACAAAAATCGAAACAAATTTCATGGAAACAGAGTGATGATTGGTGGTTTTGGGGGACAAACTATTCCTGTCACCCAAACAT
>NW_011195399.1:0-1023 GCF_000146605.3 Meleagris gallopavo | reverse complement strand
TTGACCGCCAGCCCAACCATGTCCTTCTCCAGCTTGGAGACAGCTAAAGGACAATACAGAAAATTTCAAAACTACCCTAAGAAACCAAGGGTAAGAATTATAGAGAGGATACCAACAACAGCATGGAACCTAGAAGACTTCATTGTACCTAAATGGGAAAAAAAGAGCCTGCTCAAGTGTCTCGGGCCACGATGCCTGAGCCATCGGAAGCAAAAGAATTGGCCCTAGCACAGTTCATGGCGTGACGGGGGATGTTAGTCCCCCTAGGGCCTCCAGACGGGACCGGAGGCCCTATGTAGAATTAACGATTTATTGGTCCCGAAAAAATATTCAGAGAGTTATGGCATTAGTGGACACTGGAGCAGAAACATCAATCGTTTAACAAAAATCGAAACAAATTTCATGGAAACAGAGTGATGATTGGTGGTTTTGGGGGACAAACTATTCCTGTCACCCAAACATGGTTAAAACTGGGGGTTGGGCGTCTCCCACCCCGGGAGTATAAGGTATCTATTGCCCCAGTCCAGGAATACATCTTGGGCATAGATATTCTATGCGGTCTGGCTCTCCAGACAACCGTGGGAAAGTTCAGACTCCGACAGAGATGTATCAGTATCCGGGCGGTGCAGGTAATATTAAGAACCCATGC
This sequence comes from Meleagris gallopavo, assembly GCF_000146605.3. NCBI lineage: Eukaryota > Metazoa > Chordata > Aves > Galliformes > Phasianidae > Meleagris > Meleagris gallopavo. The sequence goes on along the minus strand of NW_011195399.1, from coordinate 374 downwards.
GAAACATGGGCCAATTTGCCTGCCAAAACCGCACCGGATTACTCATGTGAGACAGTACAGACTCCTGGGTGGGCAGGACGAAATATCAGAAACAGTGCAGGAATTAGATAAAGTGGGCATTATAAGACCTGCCCACAGCCCCTATAATTCCCCCATATGGCCAGTGCGAAAGTCGGATGGCACGTGCAGAATGACAGTAGATTATAGGGAATTAAATAAGGTCACGCTGCCTATTCATGCAGCCGTACCCAATATTGCTTCCCTAATGGACACATTGAGTAGGGAGATAAAAATCTATCATTGTGTCCTAGATTTAGCAAATGCGTTCTTCAGTATCCCAGTTGCTGAGGAATCGCAAGATCAGTTTGCGTTTA
>NW_011195398.1:0-851 GCF_000146605.3 Meleagris gallopavo | reverse complement strand
ATGCGGTCTGGCTCTCCAGACAACCGTGGGAGAGTTCAGACTCCGACAGAGATGTATCAGTATCCGGGCGGTGCAGGTAATATTAAGAACCCATGCGAAACATGGGCCAATTTGCCTGCCAAAACCGCACCGGATTACTCATGTGAGACAGTACAGACTCCTGGGTGGGCAGGACGAAATATCAGAAACAGTGCAGGAATTAGATAAAGTGGGCATTATAAGACCTGCCCACAGCCCCTATAATTCCCCCATATGGCCAGTGCGAAAGTCGGATGGCACGTGCAAGAATGACAGTAGATTATAGGGAATTAAATAAGGTCACGCTGCCTATTCATGCAGCCGTACCCAATATTGCTTCCCTAATGGACACATTGAGTAGGGAGATAAAAATCTATCATTGTGTCCTAGATTTAGCAAATGCGTTCTTCAGTATCCCAGTTGCTGAGGAATCGCAAGATCAGTTTGCGTTTACGTGGGGAGGCAGGCAGTGGACCTTTCAGGTCCTGCCCCAGGGGTACGTGCATTCACCAACATGTTGTCATAATCTAGTGGCGCGTGACCTGGCCGACTGGAAAAAACCGGATCATGTTAACTTGTATCACTATATTGATGATCTCCTGCTGACATCTAACTCACTGGAGGCAGTGGGACAGGCGGCGGATTCATTAACCGCCTATTTACAACACGGGATGGGCTATAAATCCCCCAAAGGTGCAAGGTCCGGGCCTGTCTGTAAAATTCCTGGGGGTGGTTTGGTCAGGAAAGACCAAAGTACTGCCCAGTGCTGTCATCGATAAGGTTCAGGCGTTCCCAGTCCCTGCAACATCGAAGCAGCTGCAAGAGTTTCTAGG
>NW_011195397.1:0-665 GCF_000146605.3 Meleagris gallopavo | reverse complement strand
ACTCTCTGGTGCCCATTGGTCCCTGCTGGTATCCACTGGTGCACACTGGTACCCACTGGTACCCATTGGTACCTGCTGGTATCCACTGGTGCACACTGGTACTCACTGGTGCCCATTGGTACCTGATGGTATCCACTGGTGCCCACTGGTACTCACTGGTACCCATTGGTACCTGCTGGTATCCACTGGTGCCCAGTTGTACTCACTGGTACTCACTGGTATCCACTGGTGCCCACTGGTACTCACTGGTACCCATTGGTACCTGATGGTATCCACTGGTACCCACTGGTACTCACTGGTACCCATTGGTACCTGCTGGTATCCACTGGTGCCCACTGGTACTCACTGGTACTCACTGGTGCCCGTTGGTACCTGCTGGTATCCACTGGTGCCCACTGGTACTCACTGGTGCCCATTGGTACCTGCTGGTATCCACTGGTGCCCACTGGTACTCACTGGTGCCCATTGGTACCTGCTGGTATCCACTGGTGCCCACTGGTACCCACTGGTAACCAATGGTACCCGCTGGTACCCACTGGTACTCACTGGTACCCGCTGGTACCCACTGGTACTCACTGGTGCCCATTGGTACCCGCTGGTATCCACTGGTACCCACTGGTACTCACTGGTACCCATTGGTACCTGCTGGTATCCACTGGTGCCCA
>NW_011195396.1:0-637 GCF_000146605.3 Meleagris gallopavo | reverse complement strand
AATTGCAGAAATCAACAATCTATGAAAAAAGAAAAGGGGGGAATTGTGGGAATCAAATGTTTCTGCATTAGAATTGGATAATATATATATTTTTATTTCATGATCTCCTCTGTCATAGTTCTTTTTGGGAGTCTTTCTGCTTAACTTGGGGAAGATCTCTGATAGTTTACGTCACTTATCGTCTAGATGACCCTTCCCAGGGACGCACGCTCTGTATATAGGTGTATATAGGTGTATATATGTATATTATGTCATACACACTGCAAGAATATCCTGCACCAGATCAAACCAGAGAACAAGTCATGGCATGCCCGAGGAAGCGCCTGAAGAGACATGGGAAGGCCTGGCATCATCCCCCGCCCCGGTGATCCTTGTTTAACGAAGACTTGGAAGCAAATCACCATATCAATTCGACAAGAAGAGCACTGAGACATCTTGGAAACAACAGGATGGCGACTGACTGGCACCAGATAACAAAACAAATTAACAAGTAAATAACAAATGTAAATCCTCTGATAAGATTGTGAACCTGGATACCCAGCCAGTGGGAAACAGGGGAGAGGGGGAGGCAAGGGGGAGAAAACGAGGGTATAAAAGGCTGTCATGTTGTGTCCATAGGTGCGCTCCTGCTTGCGGG
>NW_011195395.1:0-492 GCF_000146605.3 Meleagris gallopavo | reverse complement strand
GGTGTATATAGGTGTATATATGTATATTTTGTCATACACACTGCAAGAATATCCTGCACCAGATCAAACCAGAGAACAAGTCATGGCATGCCCGAGGGAAGCGCCTGAAGAGACATGGGAAGGCCTGGCATCATCCCCCGCCCCGGTGATCCTTGTTTAACGAAGACTTGGAAGCAAATCACCATATCAATTCGACAAGAAGAGCACTGAGACATCTTGGAAACAACAGGATGGCGACTGACTGGCACCAGATAACAAAACAAATTAACAAGTAAATAACAAATGTAAATCCTCTGATAAGATTGTGAACCTGGAGTACCCAGCCAGTGGGGAAACAGGGGAGAGGGGGGAGGCAAGGGGGAGAAAACAGGGTATAAAGGCTGTCATGTTGTGTCCATAGGTGCGCTCCTGCTTGCGGGACGCCCGCCATTGCAATCGCGAATAAAATCTGCTTTTATCAGAGATACCGTCCTGACAAAATTATTTGGATAT
>NW_011195394.1:0-623 GCF_000146605.3 Meleagris gallopavo | reverse complement strand
ACATCACTACATCATGCTTAATATATACAAACAAAATATAAACACACGCACAAGGAATTACTGACTGCACTCCCTCACCATCAAGTTCCCTTGTGGTACACTTTGAACATCCCCGTTTTCCTGCATCACCCACCAAGTGGACCCAGGTCCCTGGGCAAAAACAGTTCCACGAAGAGGTTTGTCCTTCTCAGAGGCTGGAATAACCCAAACTGCCTTTCCCAACATATTCTTTACATGTACAACAGGGACTTTTATCTCCCTCTACGGTATGTAGGGAGCTGGACTGGGTTGGACCACCACGATTGATAGATCCTCTGGTATTGACTAACCAGGTGGCTTCTGCCAAATGCTTCTCCCAGTGCTTAAATGTACCGCCTCCCATTGCTTTCAGCATAGTTTTTAACAACCCATTGTAGCGTTCAATCTTACCTGAGGCTGGTGCATGGTAGGGAATATGGTAAATTCACTCAATGCCATGACCTTTAGCCCAGGTATTTACAAGAGAATTTTTAAAATGAGTCCCATTATCTGACTCAATTCTTTCTGGGGTACCATGTCGCCACAGGACTTGTGTCTCAAGACCTAATATGGTATTTCGGGCGGTAGCGTGGGGTACTGCATAG
>NW_011195393.1:0-322 GCF_000146605.3 Meleagris gallopavo | reverse complement strand
TGTCACCCTAAAGTCCTTCTGTCCCTCTATAAAAGACCCCAGTGTCACCCTAAAATCCTTCTGTCCCTCTATAAAGGACCCCGGTGTCACCCTAAAATCCTTCTGTCCCTCTCTAAGGGACCCCAGTGTCACCCTAAAATCCTTCTGTCCCTCTACAAGGGACCCCGGTGTCACCCTAAAGTCCTTCTGTCCCTCTACAAGGGACCCCGGTGTCACCCTAAAGTCCTTCTGTCCCTCTCTAAGGGACCCCACTGTCACCCTAAAGTCCTTCTGTCCCTCTATAAAAGACCCCAGTGTCACCCTAAAGTCCTTCTGTCCCTCT
>NW_011195392.1:0-323 GCF_000146605.3 Meleagris gallopavo | reverse complement strand
CCTAAAGTCCTTCTGTCCCTCTCTAAGGGACCCCAGTGTCACCCTAAAGTCCTTCTGTCCCTCTATAAAAGACCCCAGTGTCACCCTAAAGTCCTTCTGTCCCTCTCTAAGGGACCCCAGTGTCACCCTAAAATGCTTCTGTCCCTCTCTAAGGGACCCCACTGTCACCCTAAAATCCCTCCTGTCCCCACAGGGATCCCCATCACCTCCAGGTCCCTCCTGTCCCTCTCTAAGGGACCCCAGTTTCAGCCTGTGGTCCCTTCTGCCCTTCCTGCCACCCCAGGTCCCCCTTTCCCCCCTTAGGGAGGGGCCTCCATCACACC
>NW_011195391.1:0-795 GCF_000146605.3 Meleagris gallopavo | reverse complement strand
CCTGCCACCCCAGGTCCCTCTTTCCCCCCTTAGGGAGGGGCCTCCATCACACCAAGGCCCCCCCCGTGCCGTAAGGAACCGTCCTTGCTGCCACTCTGGGGTTCCCCCAAGGGATCCCCATCACCCCGGATCCTTACTGTCCCCCCTACAGGGAGGAGACCCCAATATCACCCCGTGTCCCACCTCCTTTTCCCCGGGGAAGTTTCCCGGTGTCTCTCTGGAGTCTCTCCTGCCTCCAGAGGTACCACCAGCCCCCCCAAATTCTTCCTGCCCCATAAGAAGGGGCCGCAGTGTAAGCCCAAGACCCTCCTGTCTCCTAAGGAATGGTCCCCACTTTCACCTCAACCCCCCCCTCTGTACTTTGAAGTTTCCCCTGTCATCCCCTCAGCATCCCTCAAGGAAGGGTCTCCAATGTCACCCTGGGGTTCCCCCCGTCCCCTAATGGACCCTCATCACCCCAAATTCCCCCTCTCCCCTAAGGAAGGGACCCCAGCGCCACCCTGGGGTCTCTCCTGCCCCACTCCAGTAATCCCCACCGACCTGGGGTCCCTTTTGTCCCCAGGAAGGGACCCCCATCACTCCAGGTCCCTCCTCCAGTATCACCCTGGCGACCCCCCTGGCCCTTAAGGTACCACCATCACCCCAGATCCCACCAAATCCACAAGGAAGGGACCCCAGTTTCACCCCAGATCCCTCCTGGCCCTGAAGGAAGAGACCCCACTTCAACCTTGGGGTCCCTCCTGCCCCCCCTGGAGCCCTGCTGCCCATCCTAAGATCTCCTGAGGATATGGGGAC
>NW_011195390.1:0-530 GCF_000146605.3 Meleagris gallopavo | reverse complement strand
GGCAGCAGAGCTGCGGTGCTCCCGACTGCCGTAACGACTGCATGGAGATGTGTGGATTTCCATGGGAACAGCAAGGAACCGGAATCTGCATTTTCTGGAATGCCCCGGAAGCTCACTTTGCTGACTGGTAATTGTCTGCCCAACAGGTAAGGGCAATGCACAGCCACCAGTGTTTACCCATTCCATAGCATGGCACAACATGGAGCTTTTAGAGCTCTGAATTGCACTTCATGGTGTCTGGAAGGCTGCCTGTTTTTTTCTTTCTGCATTCTCCTTGTCTCTGGCTTTTCGCTGTAGTGTTTTCCTTTTTTTTGTCGTCTGTGTTCCCTACTGCATTGTCTTGTTCCCCTGTTTTTGCGTTCCATGCTACATTCTCTTGGCCATTGCCCTTGGCTTTCTTTGCCGCATTCACTTCCGCATTCAGTTTTGGCGTTCCCTGCCACGTTCTCTTGCCCTCCTGCTTTGGCATATCCTTCTGCGTAGTCTTGGCCATCGCCCTTTGCATTTCCATGCCACGTTCTCTTGGCCTT
>NW_011195389.1:0-913 GCF_000146605.3 Meleagris gallopavo | reverse complement strand
CGTGCAAACCCTCGTGCAAGAATCCCCAAATCCACCCCTACGGCCCTTCTATAGCCAGAGGTCTCCGTGCAACGCCCCCTGAAGTGACCCCACGCCCCAGCCCCATAACTGTGTGACACCCGCATCACCCTCTTGTGAACCCTCGTGCAAACCCTCGTGCAAGAATCCCCAAACCCACCCCTACGGCCCTTTTAGAACCAGAGGTCTCCGTGCAACACCCCCTGAAGTCACCCCACGCCCCGACCCCAAAACTGTCTGACATCCACATCACCCTCTTGTGAACCTGCGTGCAAACCCTTGTGCAAGAATCCCCAAATCCACCCCTATGGCCCTTTTAAAGCCGGAGGTCTCCGTGCAACGCCCCCCGCAGTGACCCCACACCCCAGCCCCATAACTGTGTGACACCCGCATCACCCTCTTGTGAACCCGCGTGCAAACCCTCGTGCAAGAATCCCCAAACCCACCCCTACGGCCCTTCTATAGCCGGAGGTCTCCGTGCAACGCCCCCTAAAGTCACCCCACGCCCCGACCCCATAACGGCGTGACGCCCCCAGACCCCTGCAGCGCCCCCTGGTGGCCGTGCGCTCACCACATGTCGATCTGGGTGGAATACTCGGTGGAGCCCAGCAGGATGTCGGGCGGTCGGTACCACAGCGTCACCACCTCGTTGGAGAACGTCTTGGTGGGGATCGACTTGGCGCGGGCCAACCCTACGGGGGAAGCGGCCCCGAGCGGGGGCCCCCTATGGGGTTCTTGGGGTGCCCTGTAGGGTTTGGGGTCCTCTATGGGGTTCTTGGGGTGCCCTATGGGGTATCTGGGGTGCCCTATGGGGGTCTTGGGGTGCCCTAAAGGGTTTCTCGGGTGCCCTACGGGGTTCTTGGGGTGCCCTATGGGGTTTCTGGGGTCTCCTACG
>NW_011195388.1:0-811 GCF_000146605.3 Meleagris gallopavo | reverse complement strand
TGGGAGTGATGGGAGCTGGGGTGGGAGTGATGGGAGCTGGGGTGGGAGAGATGGGAACCGGGGTGGGAGTGATGGGAGCTGGGGTGGGAGTGATGGGAGCTGATGTGGGAGAGATGGGAACTGGGGTGGGAGTGATGGGAACTGGGGTGGGAGTGATGGGAGCTGATGTGGGAGAGATGGGAGCCGGGGTGGGAGTGATGGGAGCTGATGTGGGAGTGATGGGAGCTGATGTGGGAGCGATGGGAGCTGATGTGGGAGTGATGGGAGCTGATGTGGGAGAGATGGGAGCTGATGTGGGAGAGATGGGAACTGGGGTGGGAGCGATGGGAGCTGATGTGGGAGAGATGGGAGCTGATGTGGGAGAGATGGGAGCTGATGTGGGAGAGATGGGAGCCGGGGTGGGAGTGATGGGAACCGGGGTGGGAGTGATGGGAGCTGGGGTGGGAGTGATGGGAGCTGGGGTGGGAGAGATGGGAACTGGGGTGGGAGTGATGGGAGCTGGGGTGGGAGCGATGGGAACTGGGGTGGGAGTGATGGGAGCTGGGGTGGGAGCGATGGGAACTGGGGTGGGAGAGATGGGAGCTGATATGGGAGCGATGGGAGCTGATGTGGGAGTGATGGGAGCTGATATGGGAGAGATGGGAGCTGATGTGGGAGTGATGGGAGCTGATGTGGGAGCGATGGGAGCTGATATGGGAGTGATGGGAGATGATGTGGGAGAGATGGGAGCTGATATGGGAGTGATGGGAGCTGATGTGGGAGAGATGGGAGCTGATGTGGGAGCGATGGGAGCTGATGTGGGAGGGATGGG
>NW_011195387.1:0-477 GCF_000146605.3 Meleagris gallopavo | reverse complement strand
CACAATATGCTGAGCTGCAAGGCATGCAGATAGATGGCTCTGTCAGCTACTGTTAGTGCGGGATACTGTGACCAGTATTTTATAATTTAAGTGACATACAGTTGTATAAAGCATTCCATTTTTTCTGTAACCTTTTTCATTTGCTTGTTTGTTTGTTTGTTTTCAAGTTTGTTTGCAGAGGTTTTCTGAAAGTGCTACTTATGAGAGCATAGTTTTGAATCACAGAATCACAGAATGACCTGGGTTGAAAAGGACCACAATGCTCTTTCAGTTCCAAGCTCCTGCTATGTGCAGGTCACCAACCAGCAGACCAGGCTGCCCACAGCCACATCCAGCCTGGCCTTGAATGCCTGCAGGGACGGGGCATCCACAGCCTCCTTGGGCAACCTGTTCCAGTGCCTCACCACCCTCTGGGTGAAAAACTTCCTCCTAATATCCAACCTAAACCTCCCTGGTCTCAGTTTGTGGAAAGTGAAA
>NW_011195386.1:0-546 GCF_000146605.3 Meleagris gallopavo | reverse complement strand
TCTGATCAGCAAGGAAAGAAGAAAAATGGAAGCAAACACAGCCAACTTGTACCAGTTCAAATCTGCTTCAAGACTCACTGCAAAATCTCAGCTAGCAAAAGTATCACCTCAACGTACCCAAGAAAAAGAACTAAGTGTTGTTTGTTAGTTTTTTCTTAAACATTTTTTAATATACAGTAAAACCATGCAGTTGCACTGTCAGTCATCTCAGATTGTCCCAGGAGGAGCTCATCCACATTCTGCTCACGCTTCACTTGAACATCAAGCGGAGCAGGGGTAGTCTTGCAGATGGATAAGGCAAGAATTCTGACAGGATGCTGCTGCATTACGGAATCTTTGCATCGACTTAATCATCAGGATCCAGCAGGAGATCCCAAAGCTGTGGAGGCATCGTTGTCTCCAGCTCATCGTCTGAAACCTCTGTAACCAAACTGGAAGGGACCAGCCCTCTTGTGCCATCCGTCAGCTCTCCCAGAAACCAGCCATTCTCATCCACATCTCCAAAGACATAGACGTATTGTCCGGCGGTCAGAGGAAGCTCGTTTT
>NW_011195385.1:0-463 GCF_000146605.3 Meleagris gallopavo | reverse complement strand
AGTTTTTCCTAAACATTTTTTAATATACAGTAAACCATGCAGTTGCACTGTCAGTCATCTCAGATTGTCCCAGGAGGAGCTCATCCACATTCTGCTCACGCTTCACTTGAACATCAAGCGGAGCAGGGGTAGTCTTGCAGATGGATAAGGCAAGAATTCTGACAGGATGCTGCTGCATTACGGAATCTTTGCATCGACTTAATCATCAGGATCCAGCAGGAGATCACAAAGCTGTGGAGGCATCGTTGTCTCCAGCTCATCGTCTGAAACCTCTGTAACCAAACTGGAAGGGACCAGCCCTCTTGTGCCATCCGTCAGCTCTCCCAGAAACCAGCCATTCTCATCCACATCTCCAAAGACATAGACGTATTGTCCGGCGGTCAGAGGAAGCTCGTTTTCTGGGTCCTCATTAGGGCCCTCAAAAGGATTGTAGCTGTGGCGAGCTAAGAATCTTCGAATTATT
>NW_011195384.1:0-770 GCF_000146605.3 Meleagris gallopavo | reverse complement strand
CCGGTAGACTTTGGGCTCTGTAGCAAAGCCAAGGTAAGAGTATCTTAAATCAAATATAACGTGCCCCCAAGTAATGCATGTTTGACCACAGTGTGCAACAGGGACTTGCCCAAACACCCTACATTCAAGCTGTTTCTGTGGTCGAGATGCAATTGCATCTTGCTTGGAAGGGCCTTAGCTGTGTGAGAGTGAACAGAACAGAGAGTAGACAGTGCTTGCACTGACAGTTCATCTTAGTAGATGATCAGCTAAGGAAAATAATGCATCATGCCAAGGCTACATAAGATAAGTGAGCAGCTTGGGATCTGTACACTGATACAATACTCATATATTGTCTTAGACAATGTTTGCTTAGTGAGGTCACCTACTGAATGAAAGCAAAATGGACAATGAATTAAAATATGCCCAGGAGAAGAAGCCTCAGAGGTTTCTGAAGTGTCATTACTACAAAGCATAAGCTCTGTTCAAGGAGATTTTTTTGTCTTCTGTGTTATTCCAGGAAGGCCTTGATTCCCACCTGAACACACACCATTGGAGGTGCTTCAGGTTTGTAAACTTGTCCTTTCATTTTTTAGGCAGATGTTTGGAGCATGGGTGTACTGCGGTATGCTCTGTTGTGTGGGCTTCTTCCTTTTGATGCTGACAGTGTGATGGCACTCTGCAGGAGGATAACAGCAGGTATCAGTGGTGCTAGAATGCACTGAGAAGGGAACTAGCTGAGCGTGACAGGAGGCCTTGCTTTTCTGATGGCAGAACGTGCTGAGCTGTGC
>NW_011195383.1:0-480 GCF_000146605.3 Meleagris gallopavo | reverse complement strand
TGATGCTGACAGTGTGATGGCACTCTGCAGGAGGATAACAGTAGGTATCAGTGGTGCTAGAATGCACTGAGAAGGGAACTAGCTGAGCGTGACAGGAGGCCTTGCTTTTCTGATGGCAGAACGTGCTGAGCTGTGCTGTGGGTGGAAAGGCCTGTCTGCTGAGGATTGTCCCTTTGTTTGCTGCTGTTTCCACCAGGATTTTTGTGGATTTGCTTCTACGCTTGGTTGACCTATGTGGCACTGTAGCCTGATTCTATAATGTGAGAGCATACAGAGTTGAAGGAGAAGAATTTACTTGCCCGTGGGCTAATTTTTGTGTCTGGTTCCTCAACTGGCTGCTCCCTATGCTAGCTGCAGTAAAAATATAAATACATGGTTTGATTTCCCAGAAAGGAATGTTATTAAGTGCCAGCTCTTCTCATGTCTAGGAAGAACAAAGTTGTGCACCTCCTCTCAGAATTTCCTCTTTCCAGAATCAGG
>NW_011195382.1:0-648 GCF_000146605.3 Meleagris gallopavo | reverse complement strand
GAGGATAACAGTAGGTATCAGTGGTGCTAGAATGCACTGAGAAGGGAACTAGCTGAGCGTGACAGGAGGCCTTGCTTTTCTGATGGCAGAACGTGCTGAGCTGTGCTGTGGGTGGAAAGGCCTGTCTGCTGAGGATTGTCCCTTTGTTTGCTGCTGTTTCCACCAGGATTTTGTGGATTTGCTTCTACGCTTGGTTGACCTATGTGGCACTGTAGCCTGATTCTATAATGTGAGAGCATACAGAGTTGAAGGAGAAGAATTTACTTGCCCGTGGGCTAATTTTTGTGTCTGGTTCCTCAACTGGCTGCTCCCTATGCTAGCTGCAGTAAAAATATAAATACATGGTTTGATTTCCCAGAAAGGAATGTTATTAAGTGCCAGCTCTTCTCATGTCTAGGAAGAACAAAGTTGTGCACCTCCTCTCAGAATTTCCTCTTCCAGAATCAGGAGGAAATGTAGGAGCCCTGCTGATTTGAATTCAGCAGTTGGTTCTGTTTCCTTTCAGAGTGCATAACAACCTGAGTGTGTTAATCAAGTGACGTGGCTTTTTAGTCTGGTATGAACTGTGTTGTGCATTGAGACTTTGTCCATTTGTAAGCAGGCCTGTGTCCATTTCTGCAGGACTGCAGGAAACCCTTTGTGCTAATC
>NW_011195381.1:0-782 GCF_000146605.3 Meleagris gallopavo | reverse complement strand
GGCACTGTAGCCTGATTCTATAATGTGAGAGCATACAGAGTTGAAGGAGAAGAATTTACTTGCCCGTGGGCTAATTTTTGTGTCTGGTTCCTCAACTGGCTGCTCCCTATGCTAGCTGCAAGTAAAAATATAAATACATGGTTTGATTTCCCAGAAAGGAATGTTATTAAATGCCAGCTCTTCTCATGTCTAGGAAGAGCAAAGTTGTGCACCTCCTCTCAGAATTTGCTCTTCCAGAATCAGGAGGAAATGTAGGAGCCCTGCTGATTTGAATTCAGCAGTTGGTTCTGTTTCCTTTCAGAGTGCATAACAACCTGAGCGTGTTAATCAAGTGACGTGGCTTCTTAGTCTGGTATGAACTGTGTTGTGCATTGAGACTTTGTCCATTTGTAAGCAGGCCTTTGTCCATTTCTGCAGGACTGCAGGAAACCCTTTGTGCTAATCCTTACTCCTAGATGCAGAATGTGGCAGATGGAAATGGACGATGCTGTTAGAACATAACTGTTGTTAGAACAAAGTATTTCTGGTGTGATCTGAAGCATTTTGTAACTCTTGTGAGCAATTTCCCTTCCAGCATTGTCTTGTGCTGAAAATTCTCCAATAATAACGTGGTACTAGTTACTGGTTGTAGAAATAACTACACTCTTAATAATTAAACAGTCTTCAGGCAGCTTGCATTTGGGTGTTCTTAATTGTGCAGTATAACTGCAAGTGATTTGTAAAGAGAAGATGTTTCCTAGAGGAAGCTGAACGTACTAAGTATGCCTTTGGGCTGTATCTAC
>NW_011195380.1:0-615 GCF_000146605.3 Meleagris gallopavo | reverse complement strand
GGGCGAGGGAAGGCGAGGTGGGCGAGCGAGGCAAGGGAAAAGAATAGCGAGGGAAGGCGAGGTGGGCGAGCGAGGCGAGGGAAAAGAAGGGCGAGGCAAGGCGAGGTGGGCGAACGAGGCGAGGGAAAAGAAGGGCGAGGGAAGGCGAGCTGTGCGAGCGAGGCTAGGGAAAAGAAGGGCGAGGGAAGGCGAGGTAGGCGAGGGAAAAGAAGGGCGAGGGAATGCGAGGTAGGCGAGGGAAAAGGAGGCCGAGGGAAGGCGAGATAGGCGAGGGAAAAGGAGGGCGAGGGAAGGCGAGCGAGACGAGGGAAAAGAAGGGCGAGGAAAAAGAAGGGCAAGGGTAAGAGAGCGAGGCGAGGGAAAAGGAGGGCGAGGGAAAAGGAGGGCGACGGAAAAGAAGGGCGACGGAAAAGAAAGGCGAGGGAAGGGAAGCGAGGCGATGGAAAAGAAGGGCGAGGGAAAAGAAGGGCGTGGGAAAGCGAGCGAGGCGAGGGAAAAGTAGGGCGAGGGAAAAGGAGGGCGAGGGAAAAGGAGGGCGAGGGAAGGCGAGCGAGGCGATGGAAAAGAAGGGTGAGGGAAAGAAGGGCGAGGGAAAAGAAGGGAGAGGGAAAAGAA
>NW_011195379.1:0-1096 GCF_000146605.3 Meleagris gallopavo | reverse complement strand
TGCTGTGTCCCCCAACATGTTGCCATGTCCCCAACGTGTCCTTATGTCCCATGCTGTGTCCCCATGCTATGTCCCCCCACGTGTCCTTATGTCCCATGCTGTGTCCCCCAACGTGTCCCCATGCTGTGTCCCCCCACGTGTCCTTATGTCCCATGCTGTGTCCCCATGCCGTGTCCCCCCATGTGTCCTTATGTCCCATGCTGTGTTCCCCGCTGTGTCCCCCACCATGCTGTGTCCCCCCACGTGTCCTTATGTCCCATGCTGTGTCCCCATGCTGTGTCCCCCCACGTGTCCTTATGTCCCATGCTGTGTCCCCCCACGTGTCCCCATGCTGTGTCCCCCCACGTGTCCTTATGTCCCATGCTGTGTCCCCCAACGTGTCCCCATGCCGTGTCCTCCGTTGTCCCCATGCCGTGCCCCCCAATGTGCGCCATGTCCCCAACATGTCCCCATGCTGTGTCCCACAGTGTGTCCCACATGTCCCCGTGCCCCACGCCGTGTCTCCCAACGTGTCCCCAACCCCCCTGACATGTCTGTCCCCTCCGCTCAGCGTGACGACGCCGTACAACGCCGACTTTGACGGGGACGAGATGAACCTCCACCTGCCGCAGTCCCTGGAGACCCGTGCTGAGATCCAGGAGCTGGCAATGGTGCCCCGTATGATCGTCACCCCGCAGTCCAACCGCCCCGTGATGGGCATCGTGCAGGACACCCTCACCGCCGTGCGCAAGTTCACCAAGCGCGACGTCTTCCTGGAGCGCGTGAGTCCGGGCAGCGACCTCAGATGTGGGAACAGCGCGGGGAGCGAGCAGGGAACCTGGGGGGGCCGTCCTGGGGCTGGTGCTTCTTCTGCATCTCCGTCTGGGATGGGTGCTTGAGTGCAGTGCAACCTCAGTGGGGGTGGAAAAATCGAGCTGAGCGGGGAGGACGATGTGTTGGGAGGATGGGGAGGCATTTGGGGGGAGCTGGAAAGGATGGGGGGAAAAGGAGGGCAGCCGGGGGGGAGATGGGGTGGGATGGGGGAAAGGAAGGCAGCCGGGGGGAGATGGGTGGGATGGGGGAAAGGAAGGCAGCCGGGGGGAGATGGGTGGGATGG
>NW_011195378.1:0-445 GCF_000146605.3 Meleagris gallopavo | reverse complement strand
CTGGCTTTGGGGTCTGTGGGTTTTTGGGGTCTGTGGGTTTCTGGGTTTATGGGGTCTGTGTGTTTCTGGCTTTGGGGTCTGTGGGTTTTTGGGGTCTGTGGGTTTCTGGGTTTCTGGGTTTCTGGCTTTGGGGTCTGTGGGTTTTTGGGGTCTGTGTGTTTATGGGGTTTCTGGGTTTGGGGTCTGTGGGTTTTTGGGGTCTGTGGGTTTCTGGGGTTTCTGGGTTTCTGGGGTCTGTGGGTTTCTGGCTTTGGGGTCTGTGGGTTTTTGGGGTCTGTGTGTTTCTGGGGTTTCTGGCTTTGGGGTCTGTGGGTTTTTGGGGTCTGTGGGTTTTTGGGGTCTGTGGGTTTCTGGGTTTATGGGGTCTGTGGGTTTCTGGGTTTCTGGCTTTGGGGTCTGTGGGTTTTTGGGGTCTGTGGGTTTCTGGCTTTGGGGTCTGTGGGTT
>NW_011195377.1:0-336 GCF_000146605.3 Meleagris gallopavo | reverse complement strand
TTTGGGTCAATATTTGCAGAATTTGGTCCATTTTTTGGCCTTCATCTCACACTCAACAAATTTCAATCATAAATCAAAGTTTGGGTCAATATTTGCTCAACTCAGTCCATTTTTTACTCATTCCTCACATTCTTTGAATTTCAGTGAGAAATCTAACGAAGTTTGGGTCAATATTTGCACAATTTGGTCCTTTTTTTTGCCCATCTCTTGCACTCTTCTGATTCTGATGATAAATCTAATGAAGTTTGGGTCAATATTTGCACAATTTTGTCCTTTTTTTTTTGCCTCTCTCTCAAACTCTTCAAATGTCGATGACAAATCAAACAAAGTTTGGGT
>NW_011195376.1:0-732 GCF_000146605.3 Meleagris gallopavo | reverse complement strand
GATTCTGATGATAAATCTAATGAAGTTTGGGTCAATATTTGCACAATTTTGTCCTTTTTTTTTTGCCTCTCTCTCAAACTCTTCAAATGTCGATGACAAATCAAACAAAGTTTGGGTCAATATTTGCACAATTCAGTCTATTTTTTTTTTTGCCCATCTCTCGCTCTCTTTGGATTTTGATGATAGATCAAAGTTTGGGTCAATATTTGCAGAATTTGGTCCATTTTTTGGTCTTCATCTCACACTCAACAAATTTCAATCATAAATGAAAGTTTGGGTCAATATTTGCACAATTCAGTCTATTTTTTTTTTTTTGCCCATCTCTCGCTCTCTTTGGATTTTGATGATAAATCAAACAAAGTTTGGGTCAAAATTTGCTCAACCTGGTCCATTTTTTTGCCCATCTCTCTCACTCTACAGATTCTGATGATAAATCAAAGTTTGGGTCAATATTTGCAGAATTTGGTCCAATATTTTTGCCCATATCTCAAACTCTTCAGATTTCTATGATAAATCAAACAAAATTTGGGTCAATATTTGCACGATTTTGTTCATTTTCTTTTGAGAAATAAAAATTTTGTATTTTTTTTGTTGATAAAGAAAATCGGATGATCTTTTGAGAGAAAAACGTATTTTTTTGAGAAAAGGAAATTTCGACCTTTTTAGGAAAAGGAAATTTCTATTTCAGTGTGAGACAAAGTGACCTACTGCTCAATATTTACTAATAATTAA
>NW_011195375.1:0-1876 GCF_000146605.3 Meleagris gallopavo | reverse complement strand
GATGCTTATTTCCGACGGTATTTATTAACTGCCTTCAAAGAATCTCCACAAACCTCCCTTCTCAGCAGGATCTAAGGTCTTTCATACAGCTTCTGCAGTGCACTGATGAAATCCATTCAGGATTGTCTTCAACAGTTTGTGCAAGCACTTTGGGTTCACAAGTCTCTTCTTTCAACCAGTGCTGAAACTCAAGCAGTAACTTTGGTTTTATTCTGGATGAACTCATAACTAGTTCCCTCCTGGTTCTTTTTGCCTCTCACTTCCAGGCAGAACAAAGTCACTCACAGGCACTCTTTGTTCTAATGTAAGGGCCAGGTTCTTCCAGATCACCTGGAAGAGTCACACTGAATCTGGAGGAGTCTACCTTGCCTCAGAAGAATCTCCACTGTTTCTTTCATCACCTTCTAAGTTTTACTCTGTGCTCTTGACTGCTTAAATGGGAATATCAACTGATTGACATCACTGTGTCCGAGGTGAATGCCCAGTTAATCAGTGATATCCTCAGCTTCCACACAACACCGCCAAACTTTTCCAGCCAGTTGCAGCTGTGGGACATCATTGCAGCACTCATTCCCACAAAGGAGAGCATCATTTTGTACACCCGTAAATCTGCTTACCCAAGTGTAGAAACCAGGCATGACATTTCTTTCAGGAAACATTTGTTCATGTGAATATTAGATGGGTTGCAGAGCAAAGTGCCTAGCTACAGCAACAGGGCTGCCATTTGACTTTACATGATGGCCATGTATGTAGTGCAGCAAAGCTCTTGGACTAGAAGATTTTGAAGAATCTGTCATCCTGTTTCGAGACACATTGACAGCAAAGAATTTTACTTGAGGATGCTCATGTTTGATATTGTTTCTATGGTTCTCATAGGAAGCTGCATTTTGCCAGGTGTAAGGAACTGACAGAGACAACCAAGACCAAAGTATTTCAGGCTGAATTCCCCTCGTTCCTCCCACCTCCTTTGAACAAATGAACTTCCCTACGCTCTGACAGAGTGGAGAGATTAATTCAGAATATGTGTGCACAGTACCCCTGGCAGACCCCACAAAGCTTGGCTCAAAGAACAAAGATGAAACAAAGGCATGAATAGAGCAGTAGAAGGATTTACAAAAGGACAAAATATGGGCAGCCATTTAAAGGTGACAGTAATTACTTAAGTAAATGTCAAAACTTTTCAAAGAAGCAAAGGGGATAATATTCATGAATACTTAAGGCTGAAACGTGAGCATGTTGATTTGCCATTTGGAAGGTTATGTTTCCTTCTTATCTCCTCTCTGATAGCTGCAATAACGGGCATTAAAATTTGTTCCTGAAAAAATGCAAAGAAATCACTCAGTGTCTGAGGACCTATTGATTTCTAGATGTATTGAAATCAATGGTCCTTAAATTCATGTGGAGCCCCATTCCTGAGCCTACACATGATGATGAAAATGAGGAAACAGCAGAAAGAATTTCAGATCACTGTAAACGTGTGGAGACACTTTTCCTGCAATAGCCAGTATTTCCTGAGCACAGTGAGACAACAGAAGCTCACCGGATCTTTCAGCTTTCACCATCACAGGCAGAGGAACCGACAGGTTATCATACAAAAAGTGGCAGTGCCCAAGCAAGCATGGGAGAAAATTTGGCACTGCTCTGCCACATCCTTTCATCCACTGTGAAATGCCTACTGGGCACCTACTCCCCAGCTACCACTGTTTGACCCCAAACATGGGCACGCATTAACACACACTAAGCAGCTGCAACAAAACCTGTACAAAGACTGACCAGTATCACCAAAGATCTGCATTAACTATCAAGATTGGCAGAAGAATGAAAATGAAATTGATTGTATTGAATTCTATATTCAAGAGATGCATACAGGGAAGGG
>NW_011195374.1:0-582 GCF_000146605.3 Meleagris gallopavo | reverse complement strand
TTTTGTATTTTTTCTTTTGTCTATTTCTTTTTTTTTTTTCTGTTGCTTTTTCTACTGTTTTTTTTAATTGTTTTATTTTTCTTTGCTTTTGGGTTTTTTGTTTTGTTTTGTTTGTTTGTTTGTGTTGTATTGTTTTGCTTTGGATGTCGTTGCTTTTGCTTTTGCTTTTTTCTTTTTTTCTCTTATATTTTTATTAAAAAATCTAAAAATGTCTTCTATGTTGATTTGGATGTCATTGGTTTGCTTTGCTTTTTTTCCCCTTATTTTCCTTACTGCATTTTTCTCTTTGCTTTCCACTGTTTTCTTCATTTTCTCATTTTTTCTTTGCATTCCTTTCTTCCCATTAGTTTTTCTTTTCTAAGAGTAATCCTTTTCATTTTCCTTCTTTTCAAAAGATTTTTCTGGGCTTTGTTTCACTTCTATGATTTTTTCTTTCTTTTCCTTTTTTTTTTCCCCATTGCTTTGGTTTCCTCTTTTGTTTTCCATTCCAAGTTTGCTTTGCATTGCTTTGCATTGTTTTTAGTTTTCGTTCTTTCCTTTGCTTTCCCTTACTTTCTTGATTGCTCCTTCTTCTTTTTTTTT
>NW_011195373.1:0-511 GCF_000146605.3 Meleagris gallopavo | reverse complement strand
TATTCAGGAGCTTGGCTGAATGTAATTGTTATATTGGAGTAGAAAAGAAAGACACTCACCCTGTCCTGGGCTTGCAAAACGGACTCCAGTGGAGCAGATCTCCAGAGAAGATCTTTCCCCACTGGCAGTCAGCTCTTAAATGGGTCTAGGAGAGGTGGAGCCAGGCTCCACTCCTTCCTACAGCTACAGGTGATTTGCCTTCGCTTGTGCTCCCATGGCTGACTCACTGCTTGCCTCAGGTGATCAATCAGTGGTTCAGGCCGTGATTCAGCAGCCCCATACATATGCTTAGTTCTTTTTTGTTTGTTTGTTTTTTATTTTTCTTCTTTTTGTGTGTTTGTTTTATTGTAATTTTAGTATTTGTGGTGTGTGTTTTTGCTTTGTGCTTTTTTTTTTTTTATCTCTTTCTGAGTGTGTTTTCTTTTTTGTCATTCTTTTCTTTTTTTTTATGTGTTTTGCCTGGTTTGTCTCTTTGTATTCTTAGTTTTTTTAACTGGTTTTTTTTTTTTTG
>NW_011195372.1:0-629 GCF_000146605.3 Meleagris gallopavo | reverse complement strand
CATTCTCCCCATTAATTAACCCCATTGTCCCCATTAGTTATCCCCATTATCCCCATTAATTAACTCCATTCTCCCTATTAATTAACCCTATTCTCCCCATTAATTAACCCCATTATCCCCATTAGTTATCCCCATTATCCCCATTAATTAACCCCATTGTCCCCATTAATTAACCCCATTCTCCCCATTAATTAACTCCATTCTCCCTATTAATTAACCCTATTCTCCCCATTAATTAACCCCATTCTCCCCATTAATTAACCCCATTATCCCCATTAATTAACCCCATTATCCCCATTAGTTATCCTCATTTTCCCCATTAATTAACCCCATTCTCCCCATTAATTAATCTCATAATCCCCATTAATTATCCCCATTATCCCCATTAATTAACCCCATTCTCCCCATTAATTAACCCCATTATCCCCATTAATTAACCCCCACTTCTTCCCCACTTAATTAACCCCATTCTCCCCATTAGTTATCCCCATTATCCCCATTAATTAACTCCATTCTCCCTATTAATTAACCCTATTCTCCCCATTAATTAACCCCATTCTCCCCATTAGTTATCCCCATTATCCCCATTAATTAACTCCATTCTCCCTATTAATTAACCCTATTCTCCC
>NW_011195371.1:0-543 GCF_000146605.3 Meleagris gallopavo | reverse complement strand
TTTGCGCGCGCCTCCGGGCGCGCGGGGATGCGACCTGGGGGAGCGGGTGGGCGCCTCCGCGAAGGGAATCTGTGCCCTCTAAGTGCTGCGCCCCTGCGGCGGGGAAACGAGGCCTGCAGAACAGGCCCCGGGTATTAGGGATTGCCCTTATCGGCTCCTCCTCCAACGCGCTGGGGGCTTTTTGGTGCCGATCCCTCCGTCAAATGACCGCGTATTGGCCGGGCAGCCCAGGAGTTAGCTGGCCATCTTTGGAAGAAGGGACAGGCAACTCGGGAAGAGTACAAGGATGCTGCTAGGATACGCAGGGAGAAAATTAGACAGGCAAGAGCCCAGCGAGACCTTAATCTGGCCACCGGTGCTCGAGATGATTAAAACGTTGTTTTTTACAAACATATTAATTGCAAGAGGAAGGCCAAGGAGAATCTCCTTCTTTATTCGCTGCGTGGGGAACATCACCACCGAGGAGGAGGAAAAGGCTGAAGTTCTCAATGCCTTCTTCACTTCTGTCTTTAACAGTCAGACCAGCTATCCTCGGGGTACTCA
>NW_011195370.1:0-672 GCF_000146605.3 Meleagris gallopavo | reverse complement strand
AGGCAACTCGGGAAGAGTACAAGGATGCTGCTAGGATACGCAGGGAGAAAATTAGACAGGCAAGAGCCCAGCGAGACCTTAATCTGGCCACCGGTGCTCGAGATGATTAAAACATTGTTTTTACAAACATATTAATTGCAAGAGGAAGGCCAAGGAGAATCTCCCTTCTTTATTCGCTGCGGTGGGGAACATCACCACCGAGGAGGAGGAAAAGGCTGAAGTTCTCAATGCCTTCTTCACTTCTGTCTTTAACAGTCAGACCAGCTATCCTCGGGGTACTCAGCCCCCTGAGCTGGAAGATGGGGCCGGGGAGCAGAATAAACGCCCCTCACTTCCCAGTGCCTTCTTTACTTCTGTCTGTTCTGACTGTTGCACCTGTGCTGGACGTGCCCTTACTATGAGCAACCCAAGGAGAGCCAGACAGTGTATATATGTATGGACTCTGCAAAAAACTTTGTGCGCGCTATTCCCTTGTTGTGTTTTCCTTCCGCCTGTGATCGACCGAGAAAGAGAACCTGCACCCCCCAGCCCCGCTGCCAACCAGACTCATGAAACATTGTGACACTGCGGTGGTAACAATCTCTGCCTTCCTGTAACAAATCCTCGCTTTTCTTTTCTGTCTTTTTACTATTGCTTTCTTCGTCCCACCTCCCATCCCCAGGCCTAGCTAAC
>NW_011195369.1:0-546 GCF_000146605.3 Meleagris gallopavo | reverse complement strand
GCATGGAAACTCTGCTCCATCCCAGCAGCACGGCCGGACATGCAGCTGCACTGCACCAGAGCCATCAATTCACTTCTTTTCCCCCCAGTTACGATTTCTCTTTGCCAGCTGCAGGGTCACAATGACAGCGCTCAGTGACAGATCCTGCTGCTGCCCATCAGGATGACTGTGCTGCAGGAGCTGCAGGAGCTGCAGGAGCTCCAGGGGTGGCAGCAGCAGTCAGACTGGCTCAGCAGCATCACTGCCTGCCCTGCAGCCCTGCCTCCAGCTCCGTTCCAGCAGCCATTACCTCCCAGAGGAGGAGCCATCCCCTCTGCCCACAGCTCTCTGAGCGGCAGGCAGACCCAACAGCAGCCACCCTTACCTTACCCTACAGCCAACAAAGCTACCCAGTCCCACTCCTCTGCTGACTGGGACCATCAGGAGAGCATCCCTTCTCGAAATGGAAGCTGCAGCTGACTAACACCTAGCATCAAAAAGTGACGGCTGTGGTCTGCTGCCCGATGGGCACTGCTGGGAACACCACTAACCTGGGTTCAGTTGCCC
>NW_011195368.1:0-638 GCF_000146605.3 Meleagris gallopavo | reverse complement strand
GGGCACTGCTGGGAACACCACTAACCTGGGTTCAGTTGCCCCTATTTCATTAAGAATCCTGGATACAAACCAGCCAACCACCCAGAGTTCAAATTGGGTAACCAAGAGCTGAAGAATTCCCCCCAAAACCTTTGTGTCTTTCACAAGTCAGAAGGAAGGTGATCTTTCAACACGCATTTTTGAAGAATCAGCTCAAAACAAAGCACAAAGCCCACCTGGTAAGAGAGCACCATCCCTTCCCAAGCCAACTCGAAGGGACCATTCTTTGCTCACCAGGAACGTCCCCGCAGCAGAACAAAGTGCATTTGGAATTGAGCACTTGGCAAACAAGTTGCGTGGTTCTTGCTCTCAATGGAGAATTGCTTACCTCTCACTGCCAGAAAGCACATAATTTCCTTACCTGCTAATATTCCCTGCCACTAATCCCCAGTGCGTCTGTCCAGACAAGTAAGCATTACACATTCCATTGGCAGGAGGAGAATAAATACTCAACTTGTCTGGGCTGACCCACAGCAGAGAAGGGAAGGCAGCATTTTGCAGCGTGAGTGAGAACAGCCATGCTCAGAGACAGCAGGGCTCACCAGTGGGGGACACTGCTCCACACACAACCAAGTGCAGCTCCCTCCCAGCTCACGGCC
>NW_011195367.1:18461-22027 GCF_000146605.3 Meleagris gallopavo | reverse complement strand
GTGGTAGAAGCACTGCGTTGGCTCCTCGGGGTCCCAAGCTGGGGTTGGGTCTGGGGGACAGCAGCCTTGGGGACAGGGAGGGTGATGTGGGGGCTTGGGGGGGTGACACAGGGGTCCCTGGGGAGGGCAATAAGGGGGTCCGGGTCACCTACCTTGGGTTGAGGGTGGTAGGAAATTCTGTGTAGGGGGCAGGAAGTTCTGTGTGGAGGGCAGGAAGTTCTGCGTGGAGGCGAGGAAGAGGTCCGGGTCATCTGGGGGGGGAAGGGAAGAGCCCTGAGGAGGGGGTTCCAGTGACAAGGTGGGGTGACCGAGGAAGGGGGGCACGGTGACAAGGAGGGGAGCTGGGTGAGCAGGGAGGGGGGCAGATGAGCAGGGAAGGGGATGAAGGTGTCTGGACGGGGACTGGGGTGACAAAGTGGGGTCCCAGGTGAGTGTGGAAGGGACCCAGGGGACACAGATGGCACCCAGGGGACACAGGTGGCATCCAGGGGACCGTGGAAGAGAACGAAGGTGTCTGGAAGGGGACCGAAGTGACGAAGGAGAGAAGCAAATTGAGCAGAGCCACCCCACTCACCCTCAGCTTCGGTGTCACTCTCTGTCACATCCGTGTCCCCATTGGGACGATGCTGCCCATCAACAGCGAGGCCCAAATTTGGGGCTGGATCCGGAGATTTTGGGGCCGGAGCCGCAGCTGTACCACTGCCCACCCTCGAGGTCTCCCCACCGTGTCTCTGCGTCCCACCGCTGGGTTTGGGGCTCTCCATCTCTGTATCTGGGGCTGAACTGTGCCGTTTTGGGGCGGTTCCTCCCACACCTCCATCACCGCACGGTTCTGGGGGCAAACTCTGCCTTTTTTGGGTCGATTTCCCACGTTTTGGGTTCATCTGCCCCACATCGGCACCGCCGCTCATCGCCGCGCTCCCAACATTTGGATTTCGGGGTCGGATTCGGCTCCGGAGGCTCCGAATGTGGGGAGTGGGAGCCACCTCCTCCCCATCGGTGTCACTGCCACCCTCAGGGCGCAAGGGAGGGGAAACAGCTGGATTTGGGGCGGTCACCGCCACATCTGGAGCAACATCTGGAGCGGAGGCAGCCACGGCATCCGAATCGATGAATCTCTGCGTTGCCTTGTGGGTTTGGGGGGCTTCGACGCCACCGAGGTCCTCCACGTCGGTGTCACTGTCACCGTTCAGGGCAACAACGTCTGGGTTTGGGGTCTCCATCACCACAGCTGGATCCTTTGGGGTGATTTGGGGCGTTTTGGGGTTTTCCGGGTGAGGAACATCTGGATTCGACTCTTCACCCTCAACATCTGTGTCAATGCTCACGTCCACGCTCCGATCTCCAACCTGAGGTCCTTTAGGGTCAGGATTTGGGGTCTCCATCACCACAGCTGGATCCTTTGGGGTGATTTGGGGCGTTTTGGGGTTTTTTGGGTGAGAAACATCTGGATTCAGCTCTTCTTCAACATCTGTGTCGCTGTCCACCTCCAGGCTCTGAGCTCCAACCCGAGGTCCTTTAGGGTCAGGATTTGGGGTCTCCATCACCACAGCTGGATTCTTCAGGACACTTTGGGGTGTTTTGGGGTTTTTCAGGTGGGGAACATCTGGACTCAGCTCTTCTTCAACATCTGTGTCGCTGTCCACCTCCAGGCTTTGATCTCCAACCCGAGGTCCTTTAAGGTCAGGATTTGGGGTCTCCATCACCACACCTGGATTCTTTGGGGCGATTTGGGGCATTCCGTGTTTTTTTTTCAGGTGAGGAACATCTGGATTCAGCTCTTCTTCAACATCTGTGTCACGGCCCACCTCCACGCTCTGACATCCAACCTGAAATCCTTTAAGGGCAGAATTTAGGGTTCCCATCACCACAGCTGGATCCTTTGGGGCGATTTGAGGCATTTGGGGTTTTTTTGGGTGAGGAACATCCGGATGCAGCTCTTCTCCCTCCACATCTGTGTCACTGTCCACCTCCAGGTTCCGACCTCCCCTCTGAGATCCTTTAAGATGAGGATTTGGGGTCTCCATCACCACTCCTGCGCCAAGGAGGGGCTTTGGGGTGCCCACAGGGTCCCTTGGATACGCAGTGTCCTCCTCCACATCTGTATCGCTGTCGACCAGAGGCAGCTGCTGCCTGATTTTGGGTCCCCCAACCTCTGGATCCGGGTCTCCGCTTGGTGGGCCGCCAACATCTGGATCGCCGCCCACTGTTGGGGCCCGTTGTCCATTTTGGGGACCATCAGCCACAAAACTGGGGGAGTTTGGTGCATTTTGGGTCACCCGATGGGTGGTGGAGCACAGAACATCCGGATCCAACCCGCGGTCCTCCACGCCCGTATCGCTGTCCACCATCAGCACCAAACGATCCTCCCGAGGACCCCCAGGAGGTGGGCCTGGGGTCTCCAGCCCTACTTTTGGAACATTCTGATGGTTTTGGGGCCGTTCCATATCCGGATCTGCTCCGCTTTCATCCGCATCCGTGTCACTGTCCACCGTGAGCACCCACTGTCCGCTTTGGGAACTTCCAACCCCCAAATCTGAGCTCCCCACCTCCACGTCCGTATCGCTGCCCACCACGGAGACCTGAAATCCGTTGTTTGGACCTCGGGGGTCCGACTGGGGGCTCTTCACCCCCACCGTCACGGCACTTCGGGGTGCATTTGGGGCTTTTCGTCGTATTTTTGGCCGTCGGACGGGCGGAAGGAGCTCAGCCTCCTCCTTGTCGGTGTCACTGTCCACCGTGAGCACCCAGCGCCCATTTCTGCTGCCCCCCACGTCCGGATTTTGGGTTCTTTGAGCCACACCGGGGTCAGCGCTTCTCTCGAGGGCGGATTGGTGGCGGTTTGGGTGAAGAACAGCAGATTTTGGGTGCTCCTCGTCGTCCGTATCGCTCTCAATGCCCAGTGTTGGGTCGCTGCTCCTCCACCGCTCCACATCTGTACCCACCGCCTCCTCGGGGCTCAGGCAGCGATTTCGGGGCTCAACACCAGGATTTGGGGGCGTTTTGGGGTCTAAACGGCGCTTTTTGGGTCCCCCGACATCCAGATTGGCGCAGCTCAAAGTCGAGGAGGTGGGGAGGCGTTTTCGGAGCACGGGGACGTTGGGGGACACATCCGGCTCCTCCAGGTCGCTGCACGGCACACGGTGGGGTTTGGGGTCTCCAAATGGGGCCAAGGGGTTCAACCCCCCCCTCCTCCTGACCCCACTGCTGGGTCCCCACTTACCTCTCCGGCACCACTCGGGGGGAGGCGGTGTCTGTGGTGTTAGGACCTGCGTTGAGGGGCGGAGATTGTTATTGTAGGGCCTACAGGAACTCAAAACTGGGGGGAGGAAGGGGGCAGACCGAGAGGCCTCATCCTCTCCCCCCGTATCACAGCACCCCCACCCCACCGTTATGTTTTTGTAGGCCCTACAATAACACCGCCGTGCACTTACAGCACTGGGGGGGCTCCTCGTCCTCCGAGTCGCTGGCGAGGGGCTGCCTCGGCGCTGACCCCCACCCTGCGGGGACCCACATCATGGGGGGCTGCCGGAATCCCCCCTCACGGGGACCTCCGATCCACAGAG
>NW_011195367.1:2901-2969 GCF_000146605.3 Meleagris gallopavo | reverse complement strand
GGGGCGGGGCTTAACAGGGGTGGGGCTGTGAAAGGGGCGGGGCTTGGAAGGAGTGTGCATTCTAAGCA
>NW_011195367.1:0-414 GCF_000146605.3 Meleagris gallopavo | reverse complement strand
CAGGTCACACTTAGGGGGCGCTGAGGGTCCCAGGGTGACCCAAAGACCCCATTAAAGGGGTCCCAGGTGTCCTATGAGGGGGATCCTGGGTTCTTAGGTCACACTTAGGGGGCACTGAGGGTCCCAGGGTGACCCAAAGACCCCATTAAAGGGTCCCAGGTGTCCTATGGGGGGGATCCTGGGTACTCAGGTCACACTTGGGGGACACTGAGGGTCCCAGGGTGACCCAAAGACCCATTAAAGACCCCCATAAGGGTCCCAGGTGTCCTATGGGGGGGATCCTGGGTACTCAGGTCACACTTAGGGGGCGCTGAGGGTCCCAGGGTGACCCAAAGACCCCATTAAAGGGTCCCAGGTGTCCTATGGGGGGGATCCTGGGTTCTTAGGTCACACTTAGGGGGCACTGAGGGTCCC
>NW_011195366.1:0-517 GCF_000146605.3 Meleagris gallopavo | reverse complement strand
GAGGGGGGGCCTGCAGCTCCTATAGGGCAGCGGGGGAACCACACGGCACTACGGGTCCTATAGGGCAGCGGGGTCTCTATGGGTCCTGTGGGTCCTATGGGGTCCCTATGGGTCCTGTACATCCCTGGGGTTCCTATGGGTCCCTATGGGGTCCCTGTGGGTCCTATGGGGTCCTATGGGGTCCCTATGGCTCCTGTACATCCCTGAGGTTCCTATGGGTCCCTATGGGGTCCCTGTGGGTCCTATGGGGTCCCTATGGCTCCTGTACATCCCTGGGGTTCCTATGGGTCTTCCAGGATCCCTATAGGTCCTATGGGTTCTCTGCAGGTCCCTATGGGTTTTATGGGGCTGCAGAGCGACCACATGTCGCTATGGGTCCCTGGGGATGCGTATGGGTCCTGTAGGTTTGTAAGGGTCCCTATGGGGTGCGGCAGATCCCAAAAATGCCTATAGGTCTCTGTAGGTTCCCATGAGTCTCTGTGGGGCCCTATGTCTCCTATGGGTCTCAGGAGTGTCT
>NW_011195365.1:0-1763 GCF_000146605.3 Meleagris gallopavo | reverse complement strand
AATGGCAGAAAGTCTCCAACTAGGAAAACACTCTGATGCTCTTGTTTAGAGGCTCTAAAACATGCATTTCTCATTCAGGTTGCACATAATGCTAACAATTCAACTCACCAATGCTAAAACTGCTAAGCAGCTGCTTTTTCTGACTCCAGCATCAGTGTTTCTAAAACCACCTGTCTCAGGACACTTAACCTCAGAGCCTAAATGTCCTCTAGACTTGAAGCTGAAGTGTGGGCATATCAGAAGCATTGTGTTTTCAGACATACCTTGCAATTTTCTTTTCCCTTTCTGATCACTGGAATACAGTCCTCCATTAAGTTTCTTAACAGCTGTTTCGTAGTCTTCATAGTCTTTGTCTCAAATGTAGGAAACATCAAGTAGGAAACATGAAGTGGAAGTTCTCAGCGATGCTCCAAATCCAGAGAAGTCTAAGCCTGTTAAGCCCTTCCGACTCAGAATCCCACCAGGCATACAAAACTTCTGCATATGTATTAAGAGCTTTACTCATCAGCAAGCAAGCTTCCCATTCCTACTTGCACACAGGTGCTTTATTACACTACTGACAGCTTTTCAGCCCAGAGGTCTGGCATAGGCTTCCTGTTCTCAGAAAAAAAGCATCGTGGTAATTTTATGAAGAGCACCACAAGACGGATTTGGAAGGAGACACACGATCCTTGCCCAAAAGGAGGATGGCAGGAGTATCACTGCCCTGCATCAGCCTCTGTTGGTTCTAATGGTACGACACCTTTCCCCACAAAAAAAGCAACTCAAAAATGAATGTAACAAGTTCCAATCACATCTCATACTATTGCCTTGGAAATTCAAGGCTCAGGTCAGGAACAAGCCTGCATCTTTATACGTCACAAGGATTAGTTACATCCTTACACCAAACAACACAGGATTACGGAGAAGAGCCATAGAGGTGTCGTCTGCAGAGGTGGAGAAGCAAAATTCAGGCAGGACTGAGAAAAAAAAGAAAAGCTGTTTGCAGCAACACGTACTACCGAATAACTTTGAGCGTTTGAAATTCCAGAAGACATTAATAAACAGCAACTGAAGAGGATTTGTTTCAAATTACTCATGGGAAATTCTGTTGCTTTTTACTAACCAATCTCAACCTATTACCATGATGGCTGCTACTGAAACTTTTACTGTTCAAGAAGTCATCTTTTAGTTCCATGCTCTGAGACAACCAGAATAGTGCTCTCAGCCTTTGAAATTTAACAGACAGATATATAATATAAATCCTATAGATCCAAATTTCTCTCATGCAGTATTACGGCTGGCTTTGAAACTTGCAGCACATTCAGTGAATGGGGGCCACGTGTTTCCCACATAGCTGGATTTGGGCTTTGGCACAAAACACAGTTCTTTGCAGCTGCTCTCTTTGGAAGAGCACCAACTTACCTGTTAAGGGAGCTTCCTGAAGATTCTGCACTCTCTGAGAACCATCTGAACCATCTGTTCCACAGCTTTTAGCAGGCCTCCGATGAGATGATACGCTCTCAGTGGAGTTACAACATTTCATTTCTTCAATTTCATTCTGTTAAAGACAGTGTTTCCATTAAGAGAATGTGAAGGAATTCCTTAGGTATTTGAAGAAAACCTAAGAAACAATCCTTACTCTCTTGCTGTTTAAAGCATGTTCAAGGTCTGAGAAAAAAAAATCACGAGCTAACTGCTGGAATAATTCAAGATTTGCCCGTAATGTACAAAACTCTGAGAGTGTTCTCCAAAGCCAGAAAAAGCCCAGAACCAAGAGCACG
>NW_011195364.1:0-578 GCF_000146605.3 Meleagris gallopavo | reverse complement strand
GTGTTTCCATTAAGAGAATGTGAAGGAATTCCTTAGGTATTTGAAGAAAACCTAAGAAACAATCCTTACTCTCTTGCTGTTTAAAGCATGTTCAAGGTCTGAGAAAAAAAATCACGAGCTAACTGCTGGAATAATTCAAGATTTGCCCGTAATGTACAAAACTCTGAGAGTGTTCTCCAAAGCCAGAAAAAGCCCAGAACCAAGAGCACGACAGCCAAGCTGATGAAAGCAGGACTCTGTTCACACAGTCCTTAGAAAGGTTCCCTCTGCATCTCTGAGTCCCCAGTCAGAGTTTATAGGCAACAAGTTTTACTCTCGCACTCAATTAAGAGATGCTCAGAGCAGATGTTTTCACTGAGTTATGCTTTAGTCCAGTCAGAATGTCTGTCCAGTGCTCGGATCACCAAGTACCTACTGTAACTAAAAGAACAACTGTTCTTCACTGAGCATAGTGACAAAGTTGTTTACCTTTGAAGCATCCACTTGCTGACAGAGCATTTGAAGTAAGGACTGGGCATCTTCTGCCCACCGAGGGAGAGTTTTGGGAGAAAACTAGGGGAAAAAAAGAAAAAAAAGTA
>NW_011195363.1:0-693 GCF_000146605.3 Meleagris gallopavo | reverse complement strand
CAGCCCCTGGCTCTTCCCTCCCACCCCTCCTTCCACCCCCAGTTGCTCTTCCTGCCTTGTAGAGACTGTCACCCCTTTCCCTCTCGAGACGTACCTCGAGAGCCCCAGCAGCATCCTGCAGCTCCTAGACGCTGTCACCCTGGCTGTCCATGACTGTCCCACGCTGGTCCCCCCTGCCATGGTGGCACAGTGCAGTGCAGTGCCATCCTCACTGAAGAGGTGACGAGTAGGGGTACAGGGAGGGGGGCTGGGGGCAGCTGGGGACATGTGGGGTCTGGTGGGGTGTGACATGGGGTCGCTGGTGTCACCATCATTAGGTGTTCACCTTCACTGGATGCCATTGGGTGTACTGAGTGTCATTGTTTTCAGGTGACACCGTGACACAGGGTGAGCTCGATGTGGAACAGCCATGACGCAGTGTCCCCGTCTCTGGCTGTCAGTGTTGTTACCATCGTCTGGTGTCACCACCACTTGTGTGTCACCATCTCTTAGGTGACACCGTTCCCTGTGCTCTGACCACCACATGGGGGCAGGCACAGGCAGCCCCGCGTTGTCACCGTGCTGTCACTGAGCCTCTCACTGTCCTTTGTCACCCCTCCAGACCTGCCTACAGCCGGACCCGGTGACACCGGAGCCCTCTGGCGCTGTCACCATCGTCTGCCACGAGGACGGGGACACGCACAGTGGTGAACT
>NW_011195362.1:17355-21671 GCF_000146605.3 Meleagris gallopavo | reverse complement strand
CCCCGAATTTCCCCAAATAATCCCGAATTTTCCCCCATTTTCCTCCATATATCCCCAAATTTCCCCAAATACCCCCAAATTTTCCCAGAATTTCCACAAATACCCCAAATTCTCCCCAAATTCTCCCCAAATTTCCCCCTCAATTTCCCAATTTTCCCCCAATTTTTCCCCAATTCCCCCTCAATGTTCCCCCATCCCTCCCTTCCCCCACCCCGTCTTAATTAACCCTCCCGCTAACGAACCGTGCCCTCATTAACGCCCCCGGCTTCGTTTGCGTCACGCTGTTCCTGCAGTGCCTTTATTAATTACATTTCGTAATTAACTGATCCCAAAAGGGAGGGGAGGGGGAGGGGTTGACCCAATTAATTGGTCCCGTTTAACCGTTGTTAATTAATTAATAGGGGGGAAAGGGGGGTTAATTAGGGGAGGGGGTTACTAATTAATGCCCGATGGTAATGAAGCCGTGGGGCTGGTCCTTGTGGGGGCAACATGGGATCTACATGGGATTAACATGGGATCAACATGGGGTGGACATGGGATCGACATGGGATTAACATGGGATTGACATGGGGTCAATGTGGGGTTTACATGGGATTGACATGGGATTAACATGGAATGGTCATGGGATTGACATGGGATTTACATGGGATCGGCATCAGATCAACATGGGATTAACATGGGATCAATATGGGCTGAACATGGGATTAACATGGGGTCAACGTGGGCTTTACATGGGATTGACATGGGATTAACATGGAATGGTCATGGGATTGACATGGGAGCAACATGGGATTTACATGGGATCGGCATCAGATCAACATGGGATTAACATGGGATCAATATGGGATTAACATGGGATTGACATGGGAGCAACATGGGCTGGACATGAGACTGGCATAGGGTCAACATGGGATTAACATGAGATCGACATGGGATTAACATGGGGTCAACGTGGGATTTACATGGGATCAACATGGGATCAACGTGGGATCAACGTGGGACCAATATGGGATCAACATGGGATGGACATGGGATCAACATGGGACTGGGAAGGGATGAACATGGAGTGGACATGGGATGGGCATGGGATTGCCATGGGGTCAACATGAGATCTACATGTGATTAACATGGAATGGTCATAGAATGGTCACAGAATGGTCATGGGATCTACATGGGATCTACATGGGACCAACATGAGATCGACATGGGTTCTACATGGGATTGAGATGGAATAAACATGGGATAGACATGGGATGAACACGGGATGGACACGTGAGTAACACGTGATTAAGTGCTGACATGGAACCGACACGTCCGTGAGGTGACACGCGTGACCAAGAGCTGTGAACATGGGATGAACATGGGAGGGTC
The DNA here is from genome assembly GCF_000146605.3 of Meleagris gallopavo. Taxonomy (NCBI): domain Eukaryota; kingdom Metazoa; phylum Chordata; class Aves; order Galliformes; family Phasianidae; genus Meleagris; species Meleagris gallopavo. Next base: position 20,300 of record NW_011195362.1, on the reverse strand, counting down.
ACGTGACCGTCAGGCAGCCAACACGGTGTTAACATGGGATGGAGGCAGGCACAACAGGGAATTAACATGGGGTTAACATGGGATTAACACGGGATCTACATGGGATTAACACGGGATGGAGGCAGGAACGGTGGTAAATCAACATGGGATGAACATGGGAAGAACACGGGATCTACATGGGATTGACATGGGATGGAGGCAGGCACGGTGGTGAATCAACATGGGATGAACATGGGATCAACATGGGATGGAAACAGGCATGGTGGTGAATCAACATAGGATTAATATGGGATGAACACGGGATCATCATGGGATTGACATGGGATTAATATGGAATGGAAACAGGCACGGTGGTGAATCAACATGGGATTAACATGGGATCTATGTGGGATTAACATGGGATGGAGACAGGCACAACGGTGAATCAACATGGGATTAACATGCATTAACATGGGACGGAGACAGGCACAGTGGTGAATCAACATGGGATTAACATGAGATGAACACGGGATCATCATGGGATTAACATGGGATCAACATGGATGGAGACAGGCACAACGGTGAATCAACATGGGATTGACATGGGATTATCATGGGATGGAGGCAGGCACAGTGGTGAATCAACATGGGATTAACATGGGATGAACACGGGATCATCACGGGATTAACATGGGATGGAGGCAGGCACGGTGGTGAATCAACATGGGATTAACACAGGATCATCACGGGATTAACATGGGATGGAGGCAGGCACGGTGGTGAATCCACATGGGATGAACATGGGATTAACACGGGATCATCATGGGATTGACATGGGAAGGAGGCAGGCACAACAGTGAATCAACATGGGATTAACATGGGATGAACACGGGATCATCATGGGATTAACATGGGATCAACATGGATGGAGAAGGCACAACGGTGAACCAACATGGGATTAACATGAGAAGAACACGGGATCAACACGGGATCAACATGGGATGAAGTGCTGACGTGTCAACGAGGCACATGTGAGCAACATACCACGAACACGAGATGCGCGTGGGATGGTCACGTGAGCAGCAGGCAGCTGACATGGGTGGGACACGGGGTGGTCACGTGACCAGCAGGCTGACAACACGGGATGGACACGGGATTAACATGGGATGGAGAGGAATTGAACATGGCTTAACATGGGATGGACACGGGATCAACATGGGACGAACACGGGACAGAGATGAGTACAGCAGCGAATCAACATGAGATCAACATGGGTTTAACATGGGATGGACACGGGATTAACATGGGATTAACACGGGATAGAAATGAGGACAACAGCGAATCTAACATGGGATTAACATGGAATCTACATGGGATTAACACGGAATCAACATGGGATGAACATGGGCTAGAGGTGAGTACTGCAGTGAGTCAACATGGGATCAACACGGGATGAACATGGGATGGACATGGGATTGACATGGGATTAACACAGGATGGAGATGAGAACAGCAGTGGATAACATGGGATTAACATGGGATGAACATGGGATGGAAATGAGTACAGCAGTGACTCAAACATGGGATCAACACGGGATGACATGGGATGGACACGGGATCAATGTGGGATGGACACGGGTAGAGCAGCAAAGCAACATAGGATCAACATGGGATGAACACGGGATCAACACGGGATGGACATGGGATCTATATGGGACGGATACAGGAGGAACATGGGATCTACATGGGATGGGCATGGGATCAACATGGGATGCATATGGGTAGAGCAGCAAAGCAACACGGGATCAACATGGGATCAACATGGGATCAACATGGGATGGACACAGGTAGAGCACCAAAGCAACATGGGATCAACATGGGATCGACATGGGATCGATAAGGGATCAACATGGGATGGACACGGGATCTACATGGGATATGCATGGGTAGAGCAGCAAAGCAACATGGGATCAACGTGGGATGGACACGGGATCAACATGTGATGGACACAGGATCTACACGGGTACAGCAGCAAAGCAACATGGGATGGACATGGGAGCAACACGGGATCTACATGGGATGGACGCAGGTAGAGCAGCAAAGCAACGTGGGATCAACATGGGATGGACATGGGATCAACATGGGATCAACACAGGATGGACACGGGATCAACATGGGATGGACACGGGATCGACATGGGATCTACATGGGATGAACATGGGATCAACATGGGATGGACACGGGATCAACATGGGATCTACATGGGATGGGCATGGGATCAACAAGGGATGCACACGGGCAGAGCAGCAAAGCAACATGGGATGGACACGGGATCCGCATGGGATCAACACGGGATGGTCACGGGATCTACACAGGATGGACACAGGACGAACACGGGATGAACACGTGATGAACACAGGACAGAGACACGGGCACAGTGCTATTCCACCACGGGGCCGACACACCGCCAACCCACGCACCGAACACGCCAAGAACACGCCAAGAACACGCCAAGAACACGCCAAGACGACGCCAAGACGACGCCAAGACGACGCCACGAATCCCTGCCGCTTTCCATGATGGTTCCATGACGATTCCACGCCGTTTCGCTCCCGCACCCCGCCCTTTAGCGTGTCCTTAGCGTGCGCTAAGCGTGTTCTAAGCGTGCGCCGTAGCCAAACGTGGCGCTAAAGCTTTCAGAAGGGTTCGGAGGTGCCGGGATCCGGCCTGAGCCGCTTCCAGAACTTCTTGGTGCCCTTTTGGACCTTCATCCGTGTCACCGGAGCCGTCCTCAGCCGCGCCGGGAGCCATGTTGGTGATCAGGGAAAGGCCCAGCAATCGCAAACCGCAATGGCGAGCAGCCACCGCCTCGGCCACCGTGCTCATGCCTGGAGGGAGGAAGGGGGGACACGCTAAGGACACGCTAAGGACGCGCCGAGGGCTGTTTGCCCCCAAAAATGGCCCAAA
>NW_011195362.1:15726-16456 GCF_000146605.3 Meleagris gallopavo | reverse complement strand
CCCCAAATTTAACCAAATTTACCCCGAATATCCCCCAGTTTCCCCCCCAACATGCCCAAATATCCCCAAATTCCTCCAAAATATCCCCAAATTCACCCAAATATTCCCAGAATTTCTCCCAAATTCCCAATTAACCTCTAATTTCCCCCAAATTTCCCCAAATTTACCCAATTTTACTCCCAAGGGGTGGGAGAACACGCTAAGGACACGCTAAGGACACGCTAAGGACGCGCCGAGGGCTGTTTGCCCACAAAAGTGGCCCCAAAGGGTCGAAAATTTGACTCGAATTTTCCTCAAATTCCCCCAAATATCCACAAATTCACCCAAATTTCCCCAGATTTTTCCCAAATATCTCCAAATTTCTCCCAAATTTCCCAATTAACCTCTAATTTCCCCAAATTTAACCAAATTTCACCCAAATATCCCCAGTTTCCCCCCAAAACATGCCCAAATATCCCCAAATTCCTCCAAAATATCCCCAAATTCACCCAAATATCCAGAATTTCTCCCAAATTTCCCAATTAACCTCTAATTTCCCCAAATTTCCCCAAATTTACCCAATTTTACTCCCAAGGGGTGGGAGAACACGCTAAGGACACGCTAAGGACACGCTAAGGACGCGCCGAGGGCTGTTTGCCCACAAAAGTGGCCACAAAGGGTCGAAAATTTGACTCGAGTTTTCCTCAAATTCCCCCAAATATCCCCAAATTCCTCCAAAATATCCCCAAAT
>NW_011195362.1:0-625 GCF_000146605.3 Meleagris gallopavo | reverse complement strand
ACCCATAAGTGACCCATAAGTGACGCCACGGACCCATAAGTGAACCATAAGTGACACCCCGGACCCACAAGTGACCCATAAGTGACGCCCCGGACCCACAAGTGACCCATAGGGACCCATAAGTGACGCCCCGGACCCACAAGTGACAACCCGGACCCCATAGTGACCCATAGGGACCCATAAGTGACACCCCGGACCCACAAGTGATCCATAAGTGACGCCCCGGACCCATAAGTGACAACCCGGACCCCATAGTGATCCATAGGGACCCATAAGTGGCGCCTCGGACCCCATAGTGACCCATAGGGACCCATAAGAGGCGCCTCAGACCCATAAGTGCCGCCTTGGACCCACAAGTGCCCCCCTGGATCCATAAGTGACCCATAGGGACCCATAAGTGGCACCTAGGACCCATAAGTGACCCATAGGGACCCAGAAGTGACGCCCCGGACCCACAAGTGATCCATAAGTGACGCCCCAGACCCCATAGTGATCCATAAGTGACACCCTGGACCCACAAGTGACCCATAAGTGACGCCACAGACCCATAAGTGACCCATAAGTGACGCCACGGACCCATAAGTGAACCATAAGTGACACCCCGGACCCACAACTGACCCATAAG
>NW_011195361.1:0-751 GCF_000146605.3 Meleagris gallopavo | reverse complement strand
TGTGAACCTGGAGTACCCAGCCAGTGGGGAAATAGGGGAGAGGGGGAGGCAAGGGGGAGAAAACAGGGTATAAAGGCTGTCATGTTGTGTCCATAGGTGCGCTCCTGCTTGCCGGACGCCCGCCATTGCAATCGCGAATAAAATCTGCTTTTATCAGAGATACCGTCCTGACAAAATCAATTGGATATTTCCAACAGTGACCCTGCACTTGGATTTGTGCCCACTGCTCAGCCTGTTGAGGTCTCTGTGGATGGCATCCCGTCCCTCTGCTGTGTCACTGCACCCCACAGCTTGGTGTCCTTAGCGTGCACTCAACCCCACTGTTGATGTCCGTGATGAAGGGGAAACCCAGATGCTTGTACAAACTGGGCGTAGAAGCCCTTGGGAGCAGCCCTGCGGAGGACTCGGGGATCCTGGTGGACAAAGAGCTGGACATAAGCCAGTAGTGAGCACTTGCAGCCCAGAAGGCCAACTGTATCCTGGGCTGCATTCAAAGAGGAGCGATCAGCAGGGAGAGGGAGGTGATTGTCCCCCTCGACTCGGCTCTGGTGCGGCCCCATGTGCAGCACTGCGTCCAGGCCTGGGGCTCCAGCACAGGAATGATGTGGAGCTTTTGGAGCAGGTCCAGAGAAGGGCCACGAAGATGATCAGAGGGCTGGAGCACCTCTCTTAGAAAGAAATGTTGACGGAACTGGGATTGTTTGTGTGGGAGAAGAGAAAGCTCTGGAGATAGCTCATGACAGCCTTCCAA
>NW_011195360.1:0-692 GCF_000146605.3 Meleagris gallopavo | reverse complement strand
TGTGTCCCCATGTCCCCTCCGTGTGTCCCCGTGTGTCCCCGTGTCCCCTCTGTGTCCCCGTGTCCCCTCCGCGTGTCCCCGTGTGTCCCCGTGTGTCCCCGTGTCCCCTGTGTGTCCCCATGTCCCCTACGTGTGTCCCTGTGTCCCTGTGTCCCCTCTGTGTCCCCGTGTCCCCTCTGTGTGTCCCCGTGTGTCCCCGTGTCCCCTGTGTGTCCCCATGTCCCCTCCGCGTGTCCCTGTGTCCCCTCCGCATGTCCCCGTGTGTCCCCATGTCCCCTCTGTGTCCCCGTGTCCCCTCTGTGTGTCCCCACATCCCCTCTGTGTGTCCCCTCTGTGTCCCCTCTGTGTCCCCGTGTCCCCTCCGTGTGTCCCCACATCCCCTCTGTGTCCCCACATCCCCTCTGTGTCCCCGTGTCCCCTCGTGTCCCTCTGTCTTCTCTGTGTGTCCCCATGTCCCCTCTGTGTCCCCGGGTCCCCTCTGTGTGTCCCCGTGTCCCCTCCGTGTGTCCCCTCATCTCCTCTGTGTCCCCATGTCCCCTCCATGTGTCCCTGTGTCCCCTCTGTGTCCCCTCTGTGTCCCCACGTCCCCTCTGTGTCCCTTTGTCCCCTCATGTCCCTCTGTCTCCTCTGTGTCCCCTCTGTGTCCCCTCTGTGTCCCCGTGTCCCCTCTGTGTGTCCCCACATCCCCTCTG
>NW_011195359.1:0-850 GCF_000146605.3 Meleagris gallopavo | reverse complement strand
CAGCATCCTCAGCTGTCAGGGTGTGCCCATCACCTCGGGGGGCTTTGACCTCTCCTGCATTTCCAACCGCTACTGTGGCAGAAGGTGCACCCCCTGCTAAAGGTGCTGGGCACTGGTCCCAGACAAGGACCCCCAACGATCTCAGGACACGGTGCTGGACAGCAGAACAGACTTTGTGCCGCAGTTTTCAGAGCAGATGACCATCTGTGGCTTACCCTGTCACGACAGACAGGAGGGCCTCACCTGGCTTCTCTAACTACGTGGCCAATGTCTAACTATATTCCCTTCCACTCACTTTTCTCTCTTTTCTTGTTGTCTGTTACTCTCCCCAAAATTCTCTCAGCAGGTCCTAGGGACCTTCTAGCCTCTCTCCTCTGATGGGCATTTAGGAGGGCGTCCTGTGGCCATTCTGCCATAGGAAAAGGGGAACCGAATCTTGTCTGCTTCTGCTGCTCCCTGCCCTTGGGATCTCCACTTTGTCTGACCTCATTTCCCTCCTTAGACTCATTAAACATTTGCTGCAACCTTCATTGTGTCCCTGCATGGTTTGTCCTTCTTCTGCTAATATGGTCAGATGAGAAAATTCTTGCTCTGAAATGACAAAGCACAAGTATATAAGTTCCCTACTAGTGGGGTGGGTGGGAAGGGGGGGCGGGTGGGATGGGATGGGATGGGATGGGATGGGGAGGCAACTGTAGACATTCAGCCTTCAGTGAAGGCCACATCTAGAGCAGCCTTGTCCCAGCTCTGCTGCATGTGTCCCTGTACATTTGCAGGCCTCGTGTCATCCACGTGGCCTGGGCTTGCTCCATCTATGCCCTGGAGAGTCGCTGAATGGAGTATTCAGCCA
>NW_011195358.1:0-442 GCF_000146605.3 Meleagris gallopavo | reverse complement strand
AAACCAAAAACAAACAAAACAAAAGGCAAGCAAGCTTAAGGATGGCAGAGTTTGGGGACAAAAGCTGTCTTTTCTCTAGGTGAAGCAGACAAGGAAGGCACATAAACTCTGAGGTAAAAAATTATGAAAACTCAAAAAGTTAAAATTATTCTCTTAAAAAGCTTCCCTCTGGTCAAGCAGATTATAATGGAGTTTTGAAAAAAATGTCTTATTTAATATATATATATCTTGTACATAGAATTGAATCATTTAGCTTTTACAAAACTACAGGGTATTTATCTTTTATCTGCTTTGTGGGGAATACCAACACAGTTACAAACGTGAGAAACCAATGGGGTCAAAACAAAACAGATTAAGCTCATTTATAGCAAAAAACTTTTGTAGATGTATGAAAAACCAGTAACAAACTCAAAAGTACCCTAAACAGTATGTTATACTATTT
>NW_011195357.1:0-1353 GCF_000146605.3 Meleagris gallopavo | reverse complement strand
ATCTCATGGAGCAGATCCTCCTAGAAGCTATGTTAAGGCACGTACGAGATAAAGAGGTGATCCGAGACAGCCAGCACGGCTTCACCAATGGCAGATCTTGCCTGACCAATGTGGTGGCCTTCTATGATGGAGTGATGGCATCGGTGGACAGGGGAAGGGTGATGGATGTCATGTAACTGGACTTCTGCAAAGCCTTTGACATGGTCCCTGACCACATCCTTCTCTCTAAATTGGTGGTGTACGGATTTGAAGGATGGACTGTTCGATGGATTAAGAACTGCTTGGCTGGACACAGCCAAAGGGTTGTGATCAACAATTCTATGCCTTGGTGGAGGCCAGTCATGAATGGTATCCCCCAAGGCTCAGTCCTGGCGACCTGGTGTAGGGAACCTGCTTTGGCAGGGGGGTTGGTCTCGATGATCTCTAGAGGTCCCTTCCAACCCCTACAATTCTGTGATTCTGTGATTCTGTCTTGATATCGGTGCTCTTCAACATCTTTATCAATGACATAGATGATGGCAATTGAGTGCACCCTCAGCAAGTTTGCAGATGACACCAAGCTGAGCGGTGCAGTCAATACACTGGAGGGAAAGGAAGCCATCCAGAGGGACCTGGACAGGCTGGAGAAGTGGGTCCGTGTGAACCTAATGAGGATCAACAAGGCCAAGTGCAAGGTGTTGCACTTGAGCTGGGGCAATCCCAGGTATTTATACAGACTGGGGGAAGTTCTCCTTGAGAGCAACCCTGTGGAGAAGGACTTGGGGGTCCTGGTGGACAAGAAGCTGAATATGAGCCAGCAGTGTGCACTTGAAGCACGGAAGGCCAACTACATCCTGGTCTGCATTAAAAAAGGGGTGGCCAGCAGGGAGACAGAGGTGATTGTCCCCCTCTACTCAGCTCTTGTGAGGCCCCATCTGGAATATTGCGTCCAGACCTGGGGCCCCCAGCACAAGAAAGACACAGAGCTCTTGGAATGATTCCAGAGGAGGACCACTAAGATGAGGTGCTGGAGCACCTCTCCTATACGGAAAGGTTGAGGGAACTGGGCTTGTTTAGCCTGGAAAAGAGAAGGCTCTGGCGAGACCTCATTGTGGCCTTCTAGTACTTGAAGGGAGCATATAAACAGGAGGGGGAATGGATATTTACAAGGGTGGATAGTGATAAGACAAGGGGGTATGGTTTTAAACTGAGACAGGGCAGGTTTAGGTTAGATATTAGGAGGAAGTTTTTCATTCAGAGAGTGGTGAAGCACTGGAGCAGGTTGCCCAAGGAGGTTGTGGATGCCCCATCCCTGGATGCATTCAAGGCCAGGCTGGATGTGGCTCTGGGCAGCCCGGTCTAGTGGTTGGCAAC
>NW_011195356.1:0-551 GCF_000146605.3 Meleagris gallopavo | reverse complement strand
GTGATATGGGGCGGCCGTGGAGCAGGTTGCGATGGGGCGGGGCTGTGGGGCTGGTTGTGGGGCAGCCTGTAGGGCTGGCTGTGGGGTTTTGTGGGGTTTGCTATAGGGCAGAGCAGTGCGGGTGGCTATGGGGCTGTTTGCTATGGGGCAGGACTCTAGGGCTGGTTATGGGGCAGCTATGGGGCTGCCTGTAGGGCTGGTTATGGGGCAGCTGTGGGGTTTGCTATGGGGCAGTTATGGGATGGCTATAGGGCTTGGTTTGCTATGGGGCAGGACTCTAGGGCTGGTTATGGGGCAGCTATGGGGCTGCCTATAGGGCTGGCTATGGAGCTGTTGTGGGGTTTGCTGTGGGGCAGAGCTGTGGGGCTGAGTTTGCTATGGGGAGGAACTTTAGGGTAGGTTATGGGGCAGCTATGGGGCTCCCTATAGGGCTGGCTGTGGAACTGTGGGGTTTGCTATGGGGCAGAGCTGTGGGGTTTGCTATGGGGCAGAGCTGGTCGGTTGTTATGGGGTGGCTGTGGGGCAGTTTGCTATGGGGCGAGGTAATAGGG
>NW_011195355.1:0-536 GCF_000146605.3 Meleagris gallopavo | reverse complement strand
ACATTTTTATTATGCATACATTTTTCTTGATCAGTTTTCTCTTCATTTGGTCACTCATTTATGCGGAAGCAATGTGCGAAATCTGCATATTTCACTCTTTAGAAATAAAATTTCCATTTACATAGCCTTAATGCTTTCAGCCAACATGTCCCTCAGTACATTATCAAAACCCAGTGATCTATTACACTCCACATGGCAACTTCAATAAGCAGGTCATCTCTAAAAGTCCAAGGTTGGGCTCTCTGCTGGGCTCAACCAGGCTCTTGTCCTTTGAGCTCTTTTTGAGCTCACTGAGAGCCATTTCACTTTCTGTTGGGCAGAGGTCGGTTGCAGGGGATCATGGCCCAGCTCTCATCAGGAGTGTTCTGCTAAGTGTTCTACATGCTTTTGTTGCTTAGAAAAGATGACAAAAAGTTAGTTCACTTTTTACTTCGTTCTTTGCATGCAGCTTGAAGTCCTTTCTGTTAGAACTGATTTCTGGGGAAAAAAAAATAAAAAAGACAAAAGGGAGAAAATGGGTTTTGAAACAATGAGCT
>NW_011195354.1:0-720 GCF_000146605.3 Meleagris gallopavo | reverse complement strand
GGGCGTGCAAGGAGCTGTGGGCGTGCAAAGGGGGCGTGTGCGCGTGCAAGAGGAAGTGAGTGTGCAAAGCGGAGGGAGTGTGCAAAGGGGAACACGGTGTGTGTGAATGGGGCACGGATTTGTGAATGGGGCACAAATGTGTGAATGAAGCACAGCTGTGTGTGAATGGGGGCACAGATTTGTGAATGGGGCACAAATGCATGAATGAAGCTCAGCTGTGTGTGAATGGGGTACAGATTTGTGAATGGGACACGGATGTACGAATGAAGCACAGCTGTGTGGATGGGGCACGGATTTGTGAATGAGGCACAGCTGTGTGAACGGGGCACAGATTTATGAATGAAGCACAGCTGTGTGAATGGGGCACAGATTTGTGAATGGGGCACAAATGCGTGAATGAAGCACAGCTGTGTGTGAATGGGGCACAGATTTGTGAATGGGGCACAAATGTATGAATGAAGCACAGCTGTGTGTGAATGGGGTACGGATTTGTGAATGGGGGCACAGATTTGTGAACGGGGCACAAATGCATGAATGAAGCACAGCTGTGTGTGAAAGGGGCACAGATTTGTGAATGGGGGCACAGCTGTGTGAATGGGACACGGATTTGTGAATGAAGCACAGCTGTGTGAATGGGGCACAAATGTATGAATGAAGCTCAGCTGTGTGTGAATGGGGTACAGATTTGTGAATGGGGGCACAGATTTATGAATGGGACAC
>NW_011195353.1:0-779 GCF_000146605.3 Meleagris gallopavo | reverse complement strand
ATAGGAACTTCATAGGGACCCCATAGGGACCCCATAAGAACCCCATAGGAATCCCATGGAAACCCCATAGGAACTCCATAGGGACCCCATAGGGACCCCATAAGAATCCCATAGGAATCCCATAGGAACCCCATGGAAACCCCATAAGAATCCCATAGGAATCCCATGGAAACCCCATAGGGACTCCAGAGGGACCCCATAAGAATCTCATAGGAATCCCGTAGGAACCCCATGGAAGCCCCATAGGGACCCCATAGGGACCCCATAAGAATCCCATAGGAACCCCATAGGAATCCCATAGGAACCCCATGGAAACCCCATGGAAACCCCATAGGGACCCCAGAGGGACCCCATGAGAATCCCATAAGAATCCCATAAGAACCCCATAGGAATCCCATGGAAACCCATAGGAATCCCATAGGAACCCCATGGAAACCCCATAGGGACCCCACAGGGACCCCATCAGAATCCCATAAGAACCCCATAGGAATCCCATAGGAACCCCATGGAAACCCCATAAGAATCCCATGGAAACCCCATAGGAACCCCATAGGAATCCCATAGGAACCCCATCAGAATCCCATAAGAATCCCATGGAAACCCCATAGGAACTCCATAGGGACCCCATAGGGACCCCATAAGAATCCCATAGGAACCCCATAGGAATCCCATAGGAACCCCATGGAAACCCCATAAGAATCCCATAGGAATCCCATAGGAACCCCATGGAAACCCCATAAGAACCCCATAGGAACCCCATAGGAATCCCATAGGAATCC
>NW_011195352.1:0-617 GCF_000146605.3 Meleagris gallopavo | reverse complement strand
CGCGGCTGTTGCGCAGCTCTCGTCGCTGTTGGTCGCTCTCCGCGAACCCCTGACGCAGCGGGGCTGCGCGGGAAGCGCACGGCGCTGCTGCCGGGAGCCGCCAGTTTCATCCCTCGCCAAAGCGTAACGCTGCAAACGAGCAGCTGTACTCTTCTCTGCCGTTGCCCTGGCTGGAGTCTGTTGAGACAAACTGACTGGAGAAAAGCCAACTGGTGTTTGGCTTATCGTGGACGTGGTTTCTATCAGCACGTATTCAATCTGTTGTGCTTTCATCCACCAATTGCTTAACAAACTCACCGCGGCTCTTTCTCTGCAATCACATTCCTGCCGCGTCTCGGAACGGCACACGCTTAAGAGCACTGGGCCGCAGCTCCGCACCGCGAGGCACTTCGGTCCCCGGCAGCGCTCGGAACCGCGCTGAGCGCAGAGCGGGGCTGCTGGGGGCGGGGCGTACAGCACAAACGGGTGGGGCTATGCAAATACGGCAGCGCGCGAGCCACGCCGCGACTGCAGCGCGACAGCCGCCAGCAGTAGTAACTCAGCCACAGCTCTCCAGGGCAGAGATCAGCAATCACCATCTGCTATTGGACCAGAAACCAGGGGAGAGCGCGAACGCA
>NW_011195351.1:0-582 GCF_000146605.3 Meleagris gallopavo | reverse complement strand
CACCGCGAGGCACTTCGGTCCCCGGCAGCGCTCGGAACCGCGCTGAGCGCAGAGCGGGGCTGCTGGGGGCGGGGCGTACAGCACAAACGGGTGGGGCTATGCAAATACGGCAGCGCGCGAGCCACGCCGCGACTGCAGCGCGACAGCCGCCAGCAGTAGTAACTCAGCCACAGCTCTCCAGGGCAGAGATCAGCAATCACCATCTGCTATTGGACCAGAAAACCAGGGGAGAGCGCGAACGCAGTCCCCCACTACCACAAATTATGCAGTCGAGTTTCCCGCATTTGGGGAAATCGCAGGGGTCAGCACACCCGGAGTGCAGGGGATGAGCCTCGCCCTGGGAAAACCACCTGCCTGATCATGGTGTCTCCCCTGCCAGGTAAGTATGCTTTCTGCTCCCGCCGACCCGCTCCCCACCGCCCCGCCACCAGCCCGCACCGCGCGGCGACCGGCGTCCCAACCACTCTCCCCACTCCCGCTTCGCGCCCAACAGCCGCGCTCCTCTCCAAGCCCGCGCTGAGGCCCACGCAAGTTCCACGGGGCTCCACGAGCGTTCCGTTCCTGGTTTATTGCGCTCCCGTC
>NW_011195350.1:0-794 GCF_000146605.3 Meleagris gallopavo | reverse complement strand
ATGCTGCAATGCATCTCAATGTTTTCTGTAATGACCTTATAACAGAATCATTATTTGACAGGGAACTTTGTAGATGAGGTTAATGTAGTTTTTGTATTTTTTCACATAGAAATTAGAAATGAAAAAGATCTGTTAGGTCAACTAGTTCATTCTCTGCTGCTTATTTTATTATACCTATTAATCAGTTCAAAAGGCCACTTTACTGTTTCAAATTTTTATTAGGGAAAAGGCAGAAGTGCCATTTAGAAGGCAATACAATGCCTTCTATTGAACACAGTAAAACTTAACTGACTTTCTCATGTGCAAAAACAAATAAAACAAAGAAACAACCAACATCTGTAGACCCTTGGAAATGAGGAGGGAGAATAATCAAAGGCAAAGAACTGTTATTTCTCTAGTAAGATCTCAAGTTGATCTTTACAGAAGCTAATGCAACTAATAACCCTATGGAGCTGGAAGAGCTGATCTTAGATTAAAGACCTAAGTTTTACATCTAAGCTTCATTTAGCATATGAGGAAATAACAGTTACACGATCCACAAATGCTTAGTAACTAAGTCCATTTATACAGTTGTTAAGTTAAATCCAATTAAGCATATGGATTGTACATACATGGGAAGTGAATCTCTTCAGGCAGCTGTTACCACTGTATTGCATTACATCTGAAAACCATGATTGAAAAATTATAACTGTGACTGTAAAAAGTGATGTGCACTAAGATTCACATGAGTGTGATCTGTGGTCTTCTTTTCCCTCAAATATAAACCATCATGATATGAACAGAGAGTAAATAAC
>NW_011195349.1:0-576 GCF_000146605.3 Meleagris gallopavo | reverse complement strand
TCCCTCAAATATAAACCATCATGATATGAACAGAGAGTAAATAACAACAGAACCAGAAGACATGCTTCCTTAGTTTCAGTCAGGCCTGAATGAAGTTCAAGCAAAATATGCTTATCCAGCATAATACCAAGTCTGCATAGATACTGTATGACTTTTTGGAGGTGTTATATAGCCTTCCTTAGAGAAAAAGAAAAAAAAGTCAGTTCTCATTTAAGAGTAATACACAGTGTTACTTAAAAATGAGATCGTGGATTTTGTTTTTATTTTTCTCCTTTCCTATAAGAGAGTATTTGTAAGAAATTCTTTTGAGTATTAACTTTCTTCATTTCATCCAATGACTTTCTTTCCAATGAAGCAATTAATTTGATTTGCTCTACTGGCTTGAACAACAGTTACAAAACTAAATGAATGTATTTTAAGCATATTAGTTTTAAATATGTAGGTAAGAAAAGGATTTGAAGTTAAATTGTTGAGAAAATCTTATTTTGAATGTCAATTTTTCTTCTGAAATAAACTTGGATTTTATGATTTATTTTTTTCCCTAGAAATAAAGCAGTTCTTGCATCAGATGCTTTT
>NW_011195348.1:0-1693 GCF_000146605.3 Meleagris gallopavo | reverse complement strand
TAGTGGGGCGGAGGGTTCCATGGATCCGTGCCTCCAGAAAAGGGAAACAGGGGACCCCAGTATAATTGAAAACAGCGGCAACGATCTGAGGAGAAACAAACTAATTCACTAAATATGGTATCAGCAAAATATAATGAGAGAGAGAGAGTGTGTCTGAAAGGTGGATAGGTCTCACCACAATGCTGAGGTGAGAAGTGAAGTCCAGTTGAGCAGATGAAGAAAAGCAGACAGAGAAAAGCAGATGGAGAAGCGCAGGCATAGAAGAGAACAACAGGTGACCTTGCCAGGACTTCTATCTCCTCACTGACCGCAAAGACCACTGGGGAAACATAGTTCTTCTTCTCATCCGGACAGACACCAGGAACTTGAGCATCAGCAGTCAACCCCCCAGTGCATTACATGATGTTGTGATGTGGAATACTGATAACCAAAAATCATAAAACCATGACAATAATCCAGGGGCAATGCATTAAAAAACTGGTAATTACCATTTAATATTTCATATTAATATGTCTTTAGAGGACAGTCATCAGTTGCACTCTTCTTCCCACAGAATTTCTGCTCCTCTACACCTTTTAAACATAGCTAAATCTTCCTGAATGTGAGCATCCATATCTCAAAGCACTGCTGTTACTAAAGCATATGGCTAAGACACAGCAATTGCAGCATAGACCCTTGGCACAGTTAAAGCAAAGCTTTTAAAAGCAAATTAGGCAAAGAGGAAAATCAGAGTCTGCATTATATTAAAAGAGACTTGATCTTATCCAAGTGACAGATGTTTTTATTCAGGGAACAGTTTCAGAAGATGTTGAGATTTGGAAGGAACTGGGTCTGTTTAGGATTTTCATAAGAGAAATATTTTCCTGTATTGCTCTTTCAATAATTCAGTATTCCTATCTATGATCCTCACACTGTCCAAATATTTCAGCTAGTGAAATGTGATGACCGTTGTTCAGACACTCCAGGCTGCTTGATCTCAACAGCCTAAAGCTTGTACATACCCCTGCAGAGTTTGCCAGAGTGATTGCACGTTGTTTTCAAGCTGCATATGTTCACTCCTAGATTAGACTGGGACATTTCAGTTGTCACATCTTTCTCACAACGTAGTTCTGCACAGATGTTGTTGTACATTCACACAAGCATCTTGAAACCTCTGTAGAAAATCTGGTGACAGCTTAATTAAGAATGTGAGTAGATTCATATTCCTTAGAATTAATTATGGGCTGATCTGTCAAGATGTGAAAACACCACTCATTAACTAGTTCCTGCCTTCTCTTGTAGCCCAATATGTATATCTATGTTCAGAAGATGGCCTTTGGTTGAGCAAGAAAACACAGACAAGATAAAGAAATAGGCCTCATCTCTTCCAGCTCAGCAAATTTCCTGAAAAACTCGTAAGTGTGGTGAGAGAGTAATGGTCCATCCCATGAGTGGAGTCTAGAGAGCACATCTCACCCTTTCCCAATAAAACAAATCAAATCCTCGTGAATTTTCCCTTTCAATCCAAGAGTCTTTCTGCCTCCCTTGAAGTGAAGAATCCTGTAGCTGAATTCTAAGAGACAATGATCTGGTTGTCCTGAATAGGCAGAATAGATCTGCTGGAATCACCTTCCAAATATTTAGAGTTCTGAAGGGGATATGTTCAGATCAGAGCAGAGAGCAAAAGAGAAATGAGGTTACTAAGAATTTTATA
>NW_011195347.1:0-489 GCF_000146605.3 Meleagris gallopavo | reverse complement strand
GAGCTTCTCCTTTTGAGTTACACAATGCAGTGGAGCAAGGAACCTCTGCAAAATATTTTATGGCACCTAGAGGTCAGATAATATGTAAGCTTCACCTGGGTTCCCTTGCATGGGATCATTGCTCCCTCATTGCATGTTGCTGCATAACTAACCAAGACCACAAACTCTGCAGGACAGGAAGAGGCCAAAAGAGTCTGAAGTCACTCTGGATATCACAGTGAGTAATTTTGTTCAACTGGAAACACCCCACAAGATGGAGATCATTTCCAGAGGTTGAGCACAGAGCGTTTTTGGAAGATTACATCGTTTTAAGTGAATTCACAATACTTGGTTCACCTAACAAATGGCTCAGCCTTAATCTTCACCTGTATTTCTAAACTGCCATACACATTTACACTGCTGCTTCTGCACCTCCTCTTGCTTTCTTTGAGCCTTACTATCCTACCAAGTCTAATGTTCAAGCCATTGTTTTTTTTGTACTGAATGTAA
>NW_011195346.1:0-521 GCF_000146605.3 Meleagris gallopavo | reverse complement strand
GGTGTTGGATAACAGGGGAGGTCCCTGAAGACTGGAGGATAGCCAATGTCACTCCGGTCTTCAAAAAGGGCAAGAAGGAAGAGCCGGGTAATTATAGGCCTGTCAGCCTCACCTCCGTCCCTGGAAAGGTGATGGAACAGCTTGTGCTGGATACCATCTCCAGACAGCTGGGAGAAAAGGAGGTTATCAGGAGTAGTCAGCATGGGTTCACCAAGGGGAGGTCGTGCTCGACCAACTTGGTGGCCTTCTACGATGCTGTCACATGCTGGGTGGATGGGGGAAGAGCGGTAGATTTGGTCTACCTTGATTTTAGAAAAGCATTTGATACTGTCTGCCACGACATCCTTATAACAAAGCTGAGGAAGTGTGGGATAGACGAGTGGACAGTGAGGTGGGTTGAGAACTGGCTGAGTGGCAGAGCGCAGAGGGTCGTCGTTGGTGGTGCAGAGTCTGGCTGGAGACCTGTAACCAGTGGTGTCCCCCAGGGGTCTGTGCTGGGTCCGGTCTTGTTCAACATCTTC
>NW_011195345.1:0-462 GCF_000146605.3 Meleagris gallopavo | reverse complement strand
ACATCTTCATCAATGACCTTGATGAGGGGATAGCGGCCACCCTCAGCAAGTTTGCTGATGATACGAAGTTGGGAGGATTGGCTGACACGCCTGAAGGCTGCGCTGCCATTCAGCGAGACCTGGACAGGCTGGAGAGCTGGGCAGTAAGAACCGGATGAGGTTCGACAAAAGCAAGCGTAGGGTCTTACACGTAGGGAGGAATAATTGCATGCACCACTACAGGCTGGGAGATGAGCTGCTGGAGAGGAGCTCTGCAGAGAGGGACCTGGGCGTCCTGGTGGACGACAGGTTGGCCGTGAGCCAGCAGTGTGCCCTCGTGGCCAAGAAGGCCAATGGCATTCTGGGGTGCATTAAGAAGAGCGTGTTCAGCAGGTGGAGGGAGGTGATCCTCCCCCTCTACTCTGCCCTGGTAAGGCCTCATCTGGAGTGCTGTGTCCAGTTCTTGGCTCCCCAGTACAAAAA
>NW_011195344.1:0-556 GCF_000146605.3 Meleagris gallopavo | reverse complement strand
TTCAGCTGGAGAAGAGGAGGCTGGGGGGGAGCTGAGTGCAGCCTGCAGGACCTCAAGGGAGCCACAAACAGGAGGGGAGGCAGCTCTTGGGAAGGGGAGATGAGAGCAGGACGAGGGGAATGGCTGGAAGTGGAGGGAGGGCAGCTTTCAGCTGGCTGTCAGGGGGAAGTTGTTTGCTGGGAGAGCGGGGAGGTGCTGGAACAGCTGCCCAGAGAGGCTGTGGATCCCCGTCCATCCCTGGAGGTGTTCGAGGCCAGCAAGGATGGGGCCCTGGGCAGCCTGGGCTGCTGTGAGACGTGGAGGTTGGTGGCTCTGCACACAGCGTGGGATTGGAGTTTCGTGATCCTTGAGGTCCCTCCCAACCCAAACCATGCTGTCATTCTGTGATCCCCTCACCCCCAAAGTAGGAGCCGTCGGACAGCTTGGTCTCCTTGTTGCCCTTGGTGAGGATGCTGACCACCCCGTGCTGGATGAAGTACATCTTTTTGCCCACAGTGCCCTCACGGATGATGAAATCCCCAGGCTGGAAGACCTCGAAGCGCAGCTTGGTTAGCAT
>NW_011195343.1:0-696 GCF_000146605.3 Meleagris gallopavo | reverse complement strand
AATTTTAACACTTGTAAGTAATTTCGTGAATAAGAACTCATACATATGTAACAGTTTTTATTATTTTAACTGTGATGACTTCACAGTTCATTTTCAAGTTTTCACATATGAAGAACCACTAATATCAAGAGTTAAAAAGTCATTACTTGCTTGCAATTTCCCTCCTACGAACTCTTATAACTTTTTCCTCCTACGTAACTTTTGTCTGTGGTGCTTTTTTTCATTGTTTGTTTGCTTGTTTTGTTTTGTTTTAGAAATCTAGTCTAGATTATTGTATCATGTCACAGTCTTCTTATATCATTGACTATCAATTAACTGTGAATTCAGAGAATCATCAAAGCTGTAGCTGCCTGAAAACTTTTGCTTTCTGATGTGTTGTGCTGGATTATATTATTTTATTTCTGTATTCCTGTGTATATAAAAATGACAGCTGATACACATGTGGATTTGAATTCCATACTAAAAAAGTAAAGAAGATGGAATAAGAAAGAAAGTAAAAATGTATTCATGACACAGAAGATTCACAAGGTTCAATTAGACAGCTCAGTCTGTAAAAGAAGCTCAGAATTTTGGATGATTAAAGTTTTTTCTGAAGAAATTTAAATCTCATTTTCAGAAAGAGCTCAAGCACAGAGAGACACCTAATGGAATTATTACTTCCTAATTCCCTCAGAAAGTTTGGAGCTGAGTTGAAAT
>NW_011195342.1:0-549 GCF_000146605.3 Meleagris gallopavo | reverse complement strand
AAAAAAGGTAAGGAAAGCCTCTGAAGAATATCTGCAATCCAGTTCAGTGAGCAGATAATCCAATATGGTTATCTTCTGATCTCTTGTAGCATCCTATCATCTTTCTGAACTGTTTGCAGAGACTAACCTGCCCTTGAATATGCTTAATTTATCTGAGGACTTTCCTAAAGGAGAAAAAGCCAACTACTGATGATATGAAAATAAGTTAAAAGGGCTTGAAAAAGGAGCTCAAGTGAGGGGTCAGCATTTTAATTCTAGACATTTTAATTCTAGTGTTTTGCTGTGGTACTTGGAATTTTGCTGTTTGCATGCTTGATAGACAGCTACTGATATAAGAAATGAAGTGATCACACTAGCTGAGAGCTCACACAATAAGACTAACATGAAACTTCATATTGAAAAACTGGCCTGCATTTGTGCTTTTCAGAAATAGATTCAACAATTTAACAGTTAAATCTGAATGTGTAAACTGTCTCCCTTTTTCTTGATCTCTTCAAGTTCTGAATGTACTGCAACTAGTAGAAAATCTGTTGAACAGGATACAGGGAG
>NW_011195341.1:0-312 GCF_000146605.3 Meleagris gallopavo | reverse complement strand
TTCCATTCATAATGATTATAAATATAGAGCAGCATGATCTGTGCTTAGTTTTCCACCTTTTCCGAGGCTGTGTCTCCCATCGTGCATCAGCTGGTATACTCTTTTCCCTTCACTTTCCTCTTTTTTTCTCTCATTCTTATTGGGATGCTAAATTTACTTTACAGATTATTAAGTGTTAGCACCGCTTTAGAATGACTTCAAGAAAAAGCAGTGGTGAACAGAAGAACTCTTGTACCCTACCATTTCTCCCTTTCCCATGCCCTGGTGCCATCTATGTCAGGGACAATCTACTGGAACACCTCCCACTCTCAC
>NW_011195340.1:0-585 GCF_000146605.3 Meleagris gallopavo | reverse complement strand
ATTCAACAACTCTGATTTTATTTTTTAGAGGTTAGATACCACTGTAATGCAATTCTTTCAGATCTCTCTAATTTTAATTCCAACGTATCAGTACACAACTATATTTAACAGCTACCTGGTTTAGCAAACTGCAGTAATTTACTCTGATAGGATAAATTATTTAAGTTATTTAGCAAAATGGAAAGCTACCACGCATTCCACTGCAGTCAGCAGACAGTGCTGAGAAAAGATCTGATGATGGAGAGAAGACGTGCCGCAAGGAAAGATGAGTGCGAAGCAGCCATAAGAAGTCTGACTTTGTCATACAACGTTTTTCTTCCATATTTTTACTGCCCTTGCAACCACCCAGATGCACAGACCAGCAGGTACAGTGAAGGAGAGCCAGCGTTTAACAGAATAGCAGCAGTAGTTCAACAGATAACAAGATCTGAGGGGTGCGGAGCAGCAAAAAAACTATAGACACATGGTAAGTGAAGTACTAACCAACACAAAGCGTCCAGCTTAACATAACTACAGCTTTCTCCTTTTGATTCCAGGCAAAGTTTCATTTGAGTAACAAAATACCACATTAGAATGACTTAAAAA
>NW_011195339.1:0-372 GCF_000146605.3 Meleagris gallopavo | reverse complement strand
AATACACTCCCTGAAGTAGAAGTGCACTTGGCACAGCAGATTTCAGCCCAAACTGGCCACAGCAGTTTCTGAATCATTTACTTTCAAGAATGAAGTCTTACTAGTGACCAGTGGTATAAGGACGTTCTTTTTGACAGCAAAAACACACTGCATCTTACAGCAGATGAAGAATAACAGCTGTATCACATCTTCAGGCCAAGAAATGCCTGATGTGCTTTGGTGAAAACGAAATGAAGGACAAATGAAAGCTCTGGGCTGAGTAAGAATAGAACGCACGATGGAATAATAGTGCAGTAAGTGAACATAGGAAAATTATTTTGCTTTCGTGGTAAAATACAACACAGAAACAAATATATATATATATATATATAT
>NW_011195338.1:0-433 GCF_000146605.3 Meleagris gallopavo | reverse complement strand
AAATCCTATGGCATCTTCCAGTCCCGTGGGGTCACCAGATCCCCGTGGGTCATCCAGTCCTGTGGGGTCATCCAGTCCCACCCAGTCCCATGGGGTCACCAGATCCCCGTGGGGTCATCCAGTCCTGTGGGGTCACCCAGTCCTGTGGGGTCATCCAGTCCCACCCAGTCCCATGGGGTCACCAGATCCCCGTGGGTCATCCAGTCCTGTGGGGTCATCCAGTCCCACCCAATCCCACGGGGTCACCAAATCCTATGGCATCTTCCAGTCCCATGGGGTCACCCAATCCTGTGGGGTCATTTAGTTCCACCGAATCCCATGGGGTCACCCAATCCCATGGGGTTTTCCCATCCCCCCCAATCCCATGGGATCACCCAATCTCATGGGGTTTTCCCATTCCACCGAATCCCACAGGGTTTTCCCATCCCCCCCA